>NC_082597.1:59827844-60129525 GCF_030936135.1 Gavia stellata | reverse complement strand
ATGAGGGGGATAAAAGAGGATGCTGGTGGAGAGCAACACTTGGCCCTGAAACTATCAGCCAGGACAGGCTCAGACCTTACCAGCCCTAACTCAATGCTGTATCTCAGTGCATCATCATTTTCAATCTTGCTGAAGTCAATGAGACCACTCATGAGCTTTTACTCTTCAGCCTATGATTAAGTACTTCACTAAATAAGGTCATTAAATTTAAATTGTAGATGCTTGCTAGGTACTCCTGAAGGTTTTTCTCTCACCTGCAACATATTCCCTTCAGGCTCATGGCTGGCAAAACAAGTGGCAAAATAACATCCCAATCTGCTTGTCAGCAATCCTCCCACTAAACTTAAGACACGGGAAATTGACTGATTCAGGAGGGAGCTGTGTTTAACCTACTGCTGATGTAAGGGAGAACAGTAGCACGTTATGGGTCTCAGAAAAGGAGGAGATACACATAAAAGGAAAGGTGTATGAAGCTGGCATATCACAGTGTCTTGCAGAGATATCTCAGTTTGAGTAGCAGAAGCCATACAACTGTGTTAATGCAGCATTTTGCCACTGTGTATTTTTGCCACTTCTCAGTAGGACTAATCAGCCCAACACAGTACTTTGCTAGTGCAGTTAACTAGCTCAGGTACACGTGCATGTGTTGGCCCCCATAGAGACATATCCTAAAGAATTAACACAGCACTTCCAGAAGCTATCAAGCTATTTTCACTTCTCTCTCCATTCAGCGTGCACACCTCAAAGCAGTCCTCTACCCTGCTTCCTACTCCCAAACAGGCTATCAATCATGCTGAAGTGTATGCTAAAGCCATAATGCGGATAACAGACCATTAAAAGCTCAAATGAGACTGCTAAACACATTTCATTAATCATAGCACAATCTAGTCTTGAACCAGGAGCTACAGCTTTGGCAGGCTGGTAATGGAAGGCTTCTTTCTACCCATTTCTAGTGACTGGGAAAGGGAGAACTGCTCCTGAGCTGGGTACCTTAAACCTTTTGCCCTTCCTCCTCTTCTTCAGGTGCATGTGGCCTGAGGGTTACATTGCTGGGGAAAAAGAGCGAGTAGAGGATAAAGAACAAAAATAAGAGACCTGCTAAGAAGGAAGAGTGTGAATGCTGTTCAGAGAGCCTGGATTCTCAAAGGACCCAGAACACCCACAACTCATGATGGTTTTAATAAAAGCGCTTCTAAAAAACTGGCCAAACTGGCTTCCTCTCCCTGGCAAGAGGTCTTTGTTTAGGGATTTGACAGGATATCAGAAAAAGGACTTTTCTTCCTAGGGGCCCAGACCCAGTGCTGATTCTACCAGTATAAAAGCATAGCAGGTAAATGCTAAAGGAAACATAGTGAACAAGAGATGCCCCCTTTGCACCACTTCTTACTGTTACATCTCTGGCTTTTCACAGTAGCTTCCCACGCCCTTTCCAGGGAAAGTCAGCAGGTTACTAATATTCTGCTAGGCAATTGGCAGGTTAATAAGAGTTACCTGCCAAGCACATCTGGCTGTTTAACCCCCGCTAATGCCACATGCCTCTGCATACTAGCTTAAAGTGGTGGTGGGGGGGGAGTCATACATTTCTTTTTTCTCGGAGAGCAGGTTGGAGAAGGTGGTTCCAGCTGAGGTAGGTTGTTTCTTTGAACAGCAGAGATAGAAGACACTATCAGTAAAAGATCCTATTTTAATAATTAATTGGAAGAGTGAACATGCCAGAACTAAAGGAACCTATCAGCATTGGTTCAACTTTAATCCTAGTGGAGGATTTGAATCAACAAACTTCTTGCGAGGAGGCAAGGTTTCTTACCTTAGCTTCACCTCATTGTGGCCATGCTAAACTCCTCAGTTTAGACTTATAAAAGACTCTTCCAAATGAGTAAAGAGATCAGTTGCTGACATCATTGGATGGAGTTTACTGTGCAATGTTATAAAAAGGGAAAGATGCTTTGAATGGGGAACAAGAGCTTTCAAAAACACAGTAGCAGAGGGTTGATTATGCCAACATCAGTTACTCTTATTTTTGAGCTGATTCTGTTCACAGAGGTATGTATTTGATATGTTATCACGTAATTCCCATATACTAAAATCACATAACTCCTATTACAATGAGGTGTGTCCCAGGTAGCATTCTGGACCATTACCAATTAAAAGGCAAAAATAATTTCCTATTTTAATAATCCCCTGATTCCTGTTCTTTGCTCGGGAAAGAGTGGTATTACAACAATACTATTGCTTTTCTTGTTTAATGCTGCCTCTTACATTTTTTAAGATCTGCAGCACCTACTGCTCTTACTTGTGCCCTGCTAAATGGAGTCAGGTTTAGAGGATCAAAACGTTTCTGCAATATCTGCCAAAGAACTTTGACGCTACTGTGAAATTTCTTTAACGCATTGTGCTTTATGGCAGGGGCTGGAAACTCTCCTAAGAATTTGGAAAATGAAAATCCTATAAATTAATTACGTTTCTACAGTCCAATATCTTCCTTCCTCTGTGGGGCTAGGCAGCAGGAGCCCCACAATACCTTGGGGGTGTTTATTAGTATTGCATATTCTAGAAGTATCTAATAATGGGAAAAACTTGCTTTTCTTCTATTTTTAAAGAGTAAGCTTTTTGCTCTTACGACTGCTATGAAAAGCAAGGAAGCGTAACATTAATAAGCCAGACAACAAACAAGAACTATATACTTTCTTTTTTCTTAACATCATGATTTTCAAGTAGGTCTCCTGATCTTTGAGGGTTTTACCATGGTAGGGTACCCCCATTAATGCAGGTCTCAGGAACTAACCTCTCAAAGTCAGTATTTCAGGTCCATATATTCCTACTCACATGGGATTTTTTCTTCTGTGTGCAGAAGACTATGATGATACCTTTGCTTTCTCTGGCACAGCTACATGTATCTTTCCTGATGCCAGGGTTTTGCAACAGAAGTGATATTTCCTTGCTAGCCATCAAACGTTCATGCAGCCAGCAGGGATACAATAGAGATAAAGAGATACTGGTCCCATACTGATAGCTAGCTGGCAGAGCTTTTTATACCTGTGTTGTGCGTTAACCCTGGTAGGCAGATAAGCACCACACAGTCAGTCATTCACTTCCCATCCCTCTCAGTGGGATGGGGTAGAGGAAAGGAAGAATAAAAGCAAGAAAACTTGGGGGTCAAGATAAAACAAACAAACAAACAAATAATTATTTAATAAGTGAAGGGTAAGTGGAAGAAGAGGGAAGGGAAGAAAACAAAACAAGTGAGGTAAAGGCAATCACTCACCACCTCCTGTGGGTAGACTGATGCCCAGCCAGTTCCTGAGCAAAAGATGGCTAACCCCCTAAAGACCTTTTTCCCTTTTATTGCTGAGCATGACGTTATGTCGTATGGAATCTCTCTTTGGTTAGTTTGGGTCACTGCCTGCTTGTGTCCTCTCCTTGCCTACTGCACACCCTACAGTCTATTCACTGGCAGGGGGAGAGCGAGAAACAGAAGGCCTTGATGCTGTGCAAACACTGCTCAGCAAAAGCTAGAACAGTAGTGTGCTATCAGTACCATTTTGGTCAAAAATCTAAAGCACAGCACCATATGAGCTGCTATGAAGAAAATTAACTCTATTCTAGCCAGGCTCAGTACAACCTGACATGTTTAAAAAAAAAAGAAAAAAACACACACAAACCAAAATCACTCAACTACCGTCAACAACAAAAGAGTAACTAACTTGCTTGCTACTAGAATGTTGTTTCTGTCAATTGGGTAACTTCACCAATTCCTCTTACCTTCTGTCTAATAAGAGGGAAAATATCAAATGCTAAAAGAGGGTAAGATAATTGCCTGTAAACATAAATTTTGTCTCCCTCATTAAAAGTACTTGCATGCTGTAAGGATTTGCCCAAATTCCAGCCACCAGTGTCGCTGTACCGATGCAAAGCACTGCACTAGGCAAAGCTAGACTGGCATCGTGTGAAACAACTCTTTAATTTCAAGCAAATGCAAGTTGCAGTTCACCTTATTTAGACTACAGACAGGTAACATCAAGTACTGATAACCAGATTTTAAGTAACTGCGCAGTGTGAGCAAGGTGAAATACTTGTATATGGAGATCAGATTAAATAAGGTTGGTATACAAAGGAGTCCAAGTCACGCTATACACTTTAGGTGGGAGAGCACCCAAAGGAAAAACAGGTGAGAGTATCAGAGCTACCCCTTCTTGTACATTTTGTTTTGTATTTGGGTTTCACTGCAGTATGGCCTCTTCAAGAGACCTGCCAGTGTTACATGGATGCAACAAGTCCCCATCAGCAGCTGCCCATCTTTGGAGCTATGTCACCTTTCTCTTTCTGCAGGTGCTACTGGAGGGAAGGAGATATTCTTGCCCTGTTCAGCCATCACAACCTACTGCACATGGGTTTCTTTGCTATGGTCTTTTGCCAGACATTTCACCCCCCTGTGGTGGGTTAACCTTGGTTGGATGCCAGGTGCCCACCAAAGCCACTCTGTCACTCCCCTTCCTCAGCTGGACAGGGGAGAGAAAACATAACGAAAGGCTCGTGGGTCGAGATAAGGACAGGGAGATCACTCACCATTACCGTCAAGGGCAAACCAGACTCGACTTGGGGAAATTAGTTTAATTTATTACCAATCAAAATCAGAGTAGGGAAATGAGAAATAAAACCCAGTTTTAAAAACACCTTTCCCCCTAATCCCTCCCTTCTTCCTGGGCTGAAGTTCACTCCCGATTTTCTCTACCTCCTCCCCCTGAGCGGCACAGGGGGACAGGGAATGGGGGTTGCGGTCAGTTCATCTCACGTTGTTTCTGCTGCTCCTTCCTCCTCACACTCTTCCCCTGCTCCAGCGTGGGCTCCCTCCCACGGGAGACAGTTCTCCACTAACTTCTCCAATGTGGGTCCTTCCCATGGGCTGCAGTTCTTCATGAACTGCTCCAGCATGGGTCCTTTCCACAGGGTGCAGTCCTTCAGGAACAGACTGCTCCAGCGTGGGTCCCCTGTGCGGTCACAAGTCCTGCCAGCAAACCTGCTCCAGCATGGGCTCCTGTCTCCACGGTTCCACAGGTCCTGCCAGGAGCCTGCTCCAGCATGGGCTTCCCACAGGGTCACAGCCTCCTTCAGGCACATCCACCTGCTCCAGTGTGGGGTCCTCCATGGGCTGCAGGTGGATATCTGCTCCACCGTGGACCTCCATGGACTGAGGGGGGACAGCCTGCCTCACCATGGGCTTCACCACGGGCTGCAGGGGAATCCCTGCTCCGGTGCCTGGAGACCCCCTCCCCCTCCTTCTTCACTGACCTTGGTGTCTGCAGAGTTGTTTCTCTCACATATTCTTACTCCTCTCTTATCTGGCTGCCGTAACGCAGTTGTTTTTCCCCTTTCTTAAATATGTTCTCCCAGAGGTGCTACCACCATCACTGATTGGCTCAGCCTTGGACAGTGGCAGGTCTGTCTTGGAGCCGGCTGGCATTGGCTCTATCGGACATCGGGGAAGCTTCTAGCAGCTTCTCACAGAAGCCACCCCTGTAGCCCCCCCACACTACCAAAACCTTGCCATGCAAAACCAATACAGGCTTTGAGGGAGGGAGGGAAAACGTTAAGGGACGTTGGGAAAATGCAGGAAAAATCTCACCACTATTAAGACTGCATGAGTCAGGTAAGGTGTATCAATAATTAAACATTAAAAAGAAAGAAGCAGAACGAGTGTGGATTAGAGGTGCCTCCCAAATATGGGTTGGAACTAATGAGGCTTTTCTTTTTACCATCAGAGAAAGTTTATTACATGTACTTTAAAGTTGACTTAGTGAGCAGTGGAGATGCGTCACAGATACATCCTTTCCAGTGACACTCAGCATAAAAGCAGAAGCATTCATAATGGAATGGCTAAACTGACTATGAGAATAATAACCCATGACTTGGGAAAATTTTAAGGAGAGGATGAAACCTTAAAATAAAAAGAGATGGAAGGGAGGAATGGCATATAAAATAAAACCAGAATCCTGCAGTTATTTCACAGCTAGAAGAAGTGGAATTACATCAGTCTGGCACGTAATTATCAATGGCATTGATACTGCAATGGCATTTCAGGAACAGGGCTGTGCCACTATAACATGGGCTATAGCGTATGGAGTAAATAAAGGAGATACTTAAACTAGAGCTCAGGCATAAGCAGACAAATCCCACACTATTCAGAGCTAAATGAAAGCTATCACATCTCCTTTTTCATGATCACCAAATTTATCTACATTTCACAGTTTCCCAAAGTTTGGTTCCTTAATTTTTTCTTGAGTCTCAAGGGGTTTTATTTTTCAGAAAAAAACTTACCTGGATCAACTGTTTTCCTGGTTTTTGTTGAGCATAGATGGTAAGATTACTCCTGGGAGACCTCTGCTGCTCACTTAAGTCTGCTGTCTTAGGAAAAAAAACCCACAGTACATCTCACATATGCACTGTTTTCTAATTAAAAGCTGGATTCTCCTCTCATTTTCACCAATATAAATCCAAGGATAACTTAAATGAAAGTAATGGAGTTACTCTGGATTCAGTCTATGGTAAATGAGACAAGGATCTTGGCCTAATCTCATAAATGTCTCCCTTAAGATCTCCATTACTAACACTGGTTTTTTAGTGAAAAATTCATGCAAGAATCCCTGGTGGGAAAAACGGTGTTTTATTATACATTAATTCTACACAATTACATTAAAACTTTCAGTGAGAACTCAGGGGAAATGGTTATAACGTCCTGCTATCTCAATATACTTCCTCACCAACAGCACTAGAAATAGATAAAGAAACTCTGCAACAACCCTGACATATAATTAAATAAGTAGTTTGAGTTTGTGTATATTCTAAGTCTATAAAAGGAAAGCGTGATTCAACCACACCTGTTTTCCTTCATAAGTATCATTAGTACTAATTACTTACAACTTCACTCATGGCAATCGCTGGATAATATTCAATTGCTTTCATTATATTGCTGAGAGATCCTAATTCCACTAGTAAGGCAGGAAATGGATATCCGTAATTGGTAAAGGTGCTTCAAACTTTCGGGCTAATAATACAATTGTGATAGTACTTTATCCTGATTCATCTGGAAGAGTTTGCCTCCTCTTTGGCCTTTGACAATGGACCCACTATGAACAAGGCATCAGAACTACAAAGCTCCTAGGAACAAGCTCATGTTTTGCCTGACAGCTAGGCCAGACAGCGGAAGTCTTTGGAGAGTAGAACAGAAAATACTAGCTATTTTAGATGTCTTAAGAAGCATATCCTCACTGCATTTTTTCAGAGATGGACATGTAGGCATGACTTCTTTTTTTTTCCCCAAAGCTCTCAGCCTTAAATCACAGCTCTCCTGCCTCTGCTTTGAGCTCTAGCTGCAACTTCCTTCAGAGCTTATCATTGCTTTTTCAAGCACTGGTCACAAGGGGACGAAAATAATGAAAGGTGCTCTCCAGGTCTCAACACAGTTTCCAGAGATTTCTAACCCAATCTTTAGTTCTTAATTTTGACAACCTGGAGACCTTACATATTGTTAGGGAAATCATTAAACATCTTCCTCTTCTACCAAGGGAACAATTAAGACTAATCATAGCTTGGGATCACTAAAATCAAATTTCTTCTACTTTAGATTCTGCCTTCCAAGCTTCATCCCAAGAAATTTGCATTCCCATCTGCCGTCGACGTGAAAGTCAGAGCTACACAGCAAGGTACCCTAGAGCAATATATTTCAATGAAGTTAGTCCAAGCCTCACTCCAGTGATGGCTCTATGTTCATTAGTATACAGGATCTGTTCATGACTGAATCACCCAGCAGAGCAAATCTGATACATAATCAAATGTGGGTACAGAATGCCATTTCTATTGCATTAGCCAGAACGCATGATTTGGAGTTTATGCTGTCTTTAAGCTTACTATGGAAAGATAGATGGTATGTGATCCAGGGTAAGGTTTCTCAGAATAGTCAATCCATTAATATTTTGGAATAGAAATGAACCAGTGCATTTATACCAGATTACCACTTAGTGCTAAGTGTCTATGACATTTTGATCCAGTACCAAGATCTCTAGATTTTTATTTACTCTATCACTAAACAACAGCCTTCATCAATAAGTCTCTGCACCTCATAATTTTGTGCCTTTTAGGGAAAGGTTAAGTACAGACCTGGGTATCTGGTGAAGCGTGCCTTGCCAGTTCAGAGAGAGTGTGTTCCAGCAAGTAACTGCAGATGGACCTCAGGTTTAGGCTCCTAATGTTTTCAATGCTCTATAGAAAACACATGGTGATGGGAAGATAGGAAAAGGGTTGTGAACCATAAGAAATGTGAAAAATAAGGCAGCTCAAATATTGGTGTCACATCTGCAATGACAAAACAGCCCTGAAGCACATGAAGAACTATCGTCACTGAAACACACCGATATTCAAGTGTAGTGTTTGCTGCCCACGCTTAAATAGTACTGACTGTACTGGCTAGGTCAGAGTAATGCTGATTATATGTTCTGTTTTGCCAATATACTGAGACTCCCAGGGGAATACAGTGGGTTAGGATAACTTCTCTTTGTTACAGGGCTTGCAAAGAGAGTATTGCAACCTGCAGCTCTTCTTTACCATTGCTTCACTTTAAAAGGAAATCTCCACAAACCCTCTCTCTGCACAGGTACATATTCCAGATCTAGATCTATCCCTGACATGCTCTCTGGGACTGCAATCTTGCTTCTTTATCTGAGCTCACTTCATACAGCAATCTCAGTCAAGTAAGACAGGAAAAAAAAAATCAGTCATGAAACTGAAGGAATGATTATTTGTTGATATAGGGGGCTCCATTAAAAATGAAGATAATAAAAGGGGTAACCGCTGTCTTAGGATTAGTACTGGGTAAAGGAGAAGCAATTTAAAAAAGCTTAGGGTATGTCTATTATTTGGTTTGATATTATTGCTCTTTAAGAACCCACATATGCATATGTCCTGCTCAAGTGAGTTTTCTAACTATTAAATAAGTGGAAAAGATGGCAGCTTTGAGCTTCTGTGCATAGTCCAGGTCTTAAAAAAATTAAGATCTTCTGATCAAGCCATAAAATCCAACTATGAACCACAGAGTTTACAGCAAGACTGGCAAAAAGAAAAGGCTATGGCAGCTGTTCTGCATTAGAGGCGGAAGGACTGTTCAGAGAATGGATTTGTACTGAATGTAGCTAGTTAGTAAGATTAGCGAATAGAAATCACATTGCATGGTGGTCAGTCTTCAGTAGTTTAATTGAAACAGGAACTAATTTCAAGGTTTGGCTACAATTTTTTTCATGGAGTAGAAGTCAACATGTCATCAGGATGTAAAGGAAAAGGAGAAGCAAGTATTAACAACATTTAACTTTAACCTTTGAGTTACTCATTTGAAACTTCTTGACTAGAAAAAGGAGTTGAAGAAGAGCAAGGAGGGAATCGTGTTCAACAAATCTTGATTAAATTAGATGGAACAGGTCTCATCTGGAAACTTCAAGATCATGGAGGGGATTTCCAATACCATAAAAATGAAGGATAAGGAGCACCCTAGGATGTCATGTCTATGAACAGGCTAGAGGGAGGCATTCAGAAAGCAGGAAGGAAATTGTGTTTCCCACTAATCATCACTCCCGGGTAGAGCTGAGAAATCCAAAATGGAGCCTGGAGAATTGAGGGTCAAATGAGAGGAAGTAATAGCAGAGCGGACTTGTCTAGGCTCTCAGAGGGGTAAGTAACCATAAAGCATGTCTGAACTTCATGGCATTCCCTGCTGCCTTGGCATTCCCCGCTGCCTTGGCATTCCCCGCCTTGGCAAGGGGGGAAACTCTTGCAAGATCCTAGCTGGAAGCTTTTATGTTCTTTAAAACATGCATGTCAGGAATGAAAAGTTTTTTCACCATTGATGCAACTGATCACAGGAAACTGATAGACTTGTGCCTCCCCATAAAAATACTGATCAATAACAATCTCCACAGCTGTCTGGCTATGCTTGTCTATCCTCTTTCCAGATAAGTTGTGTGGCTTGTAACAAAATTATGAACCTGTAACAGTATACTCTGTACAACAACGGTTTGCTGGGGCAGAGTAAATTGTCTGCAACTGCTCCATAACTTCAGTTTGAAGTTTGATAGCAAAGATGCACAGTAATCTATCAGAAGTTAGGAGAGCTGATATGCTCCAGGGGTCCACTGCTCTAGGATAGCCAAGTAACAAGTAGATGGAGGTGCAGATTTCACAGAATCATTAAGGCTGGAAAAGACCTTTGTGGAAGGAAAAGCTCTATTACCATTCTTTACAAACCCAAGAGACTTTGCAGAGCACAGCTGCTAAAGATACCACAAAAGGAGAGGGTAAGTCCTCAATATATACAGATCCCGAACAATTTAGGGCTTGCCAGGTCACAACCAACACCCTGAAGCTCACAGGCTATCAGTATGCAGCTGGAACCAGCTCTCAGCATGAAGCAATGCTTTATAAGAGGGCTGCCTCATTCGGCAGCTCTCGCTTCAGTCTCTGAATAGTCTCAAGGAGCAGCCCCATGCAGAGAACGTTAAAGTAGTCCCGTCTTTTGATAACTACAACTATCATGACAAGTTGTTTTTATACTAACTCTCTGGTACATAATCTAAACCCTAACTCTTGTTTTGCTGCATTTTTGTTCGAGTATTTACTCATGTGGACTGATGAGCCAACCCTGCTCTAAGCTCAATACTTCTGGACCTCCAAGTTAAGCAATAGGAATTTACTCTTTCTCTGTTCTCAGTCAACCATGACCCCAGATTTTCTTTTTTTTAAGTATATGCTTAATTTTTCTTATTTATTATGTCATTCTGACACTTTATGGAACCCTTGTAGTGTACTGTGATATACCTGCAAAAAGGCCAGTGTTGAAGACACTACATGAAGAGGAGGGAAAAAAAAAAGATTCTCATAAAAACTGTCACCCACAACAGCACGTTTCTATGGTAATACCGGACTGCTTTGCGTTGTTATGGCAACTAAACCTTTAAAAGCAATAGCATAAAACCAAAGCAAAAAAAATCACAAAAATGGAGCTTCATCACTGCTCTTCTCAATTTTACAAATCATTCTCAGCCCTCCTACCTCACACCAAGACTAGATTGGGTGTTACAGGGATCAAAACTCTTCAGGAAGAGGAAGAAAACCACTTGGCTTCATGGCAATGGGTGTGCAGAGCCTTCTTATCACTGTCTTTTAGAAACAAGGACTAGAAGCGCTGGTCCACAAGCAGAGCTCTTAGACCATAGAGCAAAACAGAGTGCTAACAATGACAGTAGGACTAATTGCTGACTGCAGCCAATTGGGGATGGTATCTGCACTCCCCACCTTGCAGGAGGGACAGGCCAAAATTACACTGAATTAAATGCTGGGTTACCTCCTTAATGCTACTATGTACTTCATTATTTCCTTGGAGAGTTTCTTCTTACAGTCAGATGCTGCTGGCCAAGGGAATGCAGAAAATTTCTAGATACATACACTTGCTTCTATACAGCTTCACAGAAATTTACTGTGATACATGATATTTTTAGCTAATCTCAGATAGGTTTCAGGATAAATAATCTTGACTAACTTGGCATATGCTTCCCCTTCTCCCTTTTCCTAATCTTTCTTTCCTGCTCAGTATCCTGTATATTCACTCCCACTTTCCAACTCCACACTGTGTTCTCATTTACCTACCAGATATGTTCACTTCCTATTATTATGTTTGAAAGTATTATATGATCATGGAATGGAACTGACAGTCTGCAAACATCCTCTTCTAATTCTGACAAGGTGCCTCAAAACTCATACCCCAGCAGTGCAATCTGTTTGCTGCCCTGCTTATGCATTTCAGGCTTCATGCACATCAGACCTGGCTGAAGTCACCCAACTCTTTTTACTTGTGACCCATACCATGGGTCTAGAGTTGAAAGGAAACCATATTTAAAGATTACTCCTCCAACTATTCACATCTTTTTTTAGTTAGCCTATACAAGAAGCTGTAAGTTCAAAGCAGAAATGTTTATGTAAATCAGGGAATATAGGAGCTAGACTTTTTTACTGAAGTAAGTCGGCGTCATCCTGTTCCCTCCAATGTTTTATCAAGCTAGTTTATACCAGCCGAGATGTGCTCTCTCAGGATTTTAGGACACTAGTGTAGCAATATTCAGATCATATTTCTTAGTAGCCGAGATGTGCTCTCTCAGGATTTTAGGACACTAGTGTAGCAATATTCAGATCATATTTCTTAGTAGCATGGGAAAGCACCTGAATCTCCAAGTACTGTAAAAATTGGTGCCAATATGACTCCAAAGCAGGTTGGCAAAAAGCCTGTAGACAGCCCTACAGAACACCACTTGGCACATGCAGTAATTGTATCCTGAAGCATGCAGGAAGGAAATATTATTACTGTCTATTAAATATAACATGTGCAGGAAGACATGGTAATGTCATGAATTAATGAAGTTCAGGAGATCCTGAGCCAGTTTCAGAGGTGATGTGCATTTCAGTAAGTTGCTCTGAGCATAAACTGGCAGACATTTTGTGTTGATGACAGAAGAGTGGTAGCATAGAGTCAGCCAAGGACAACTTTGTATGAGAAAAGGTACGATGGCTCACTCAGTTGTAGGGCTTCAATCCTACCCAGAGTTACCAGTGTCGCAGCAGGGCCCACTTTTACTCTGCATCTCCCAAGTGAAGTGGACCATTACAGACATACCTACTTCTTTCTTTTAGCTTGGGGGTTAAAATAAGCGGTTCAAACATCCCTGATTCTCTAGGTTGCTTGGAAAAAGGAAACCTGTGAGGTTTCTACATTTCCACAAAATTGGATTGATTATTGGTTTTGTTTACATGTCTAACTTTTAGTTCATGCAACTCTCCACAGTTTTTGCTCAGGGTGCATTTGTACACAGCCTTAGTTCAGTTATACAATAAATTGGTTTAATTTTGTACACTCTTTTCCCTCTTCCCTGGTTGTGCAGAGAGCAATACCATGCACTTATCCTGCCGATGGGACAATCATACCATTGACCTCTGGGCAACACATTCTACCTTCCAGCTTCAGCCTGTGAGACAGATATTCCCTACGCCACTTTTTACCTATGCAAATCCATGTGCTCCCAAGGACAGTATTACAGACATAATTTGCAGCATGAAACCAAAAAGGTGAAACCTTGGATGAGAGCTTTGTAATTGGAAATGGGGCCTTAGGTCCTTAAAAATATGGATTGCTAATGCAGAACAAGGTAGGTTCAGAGAATATGCCTGGTTCAGAGAGGGAGAAAACAGAGTATCAAGTTATTACAATGCATGTCACAGAGAACTGTGAAAAGTGTATGTACTTGATAGATTGCATGTGATTAGAATCAAGGCCTTAGGCACGGAAACCTCTCTATTAAATGTCTTTCTTTCTTTAGTCCTAGTAATATAACTATCAAACCTTAGAGTAAACTACATTTGTTAGGTGAATGACCCATGTGTCTCATCTGCTTGGCTTTTTCACACATGCAGAGGTGAATCAACATTACACATTATTAATTGGAATGATAGACAGGTTGCCACTCCCTCCATATTCACTGCCTGCTCATGCACTTGCTCTGCTTTACTGTCACATAGGGAATGCAGAGTGACTGGCCAGAGGGATTAGTACATGGACTTAATTTATGTGCTCCACCCCATCCAAAACGACAGGCAGATATTGGGTTTTTTTTAATAGCCCTCTAAAAAACCCCAAAACAATTAAACAAGTTGTGATGGGGCAGGGGTACTAAATGTATCTGAGGGGGTGCATGTCCATAATTGCACAAGAAGGTGAAGAGATTGCAGGAAAAAATGATCAACCCAAAACATTTATCAGTGGACAGCAACTCCTGACTGATTTCCCCTTTTTAGTTGGGATGGGGGGGTTATTATTATTATTTTCCTCTCCAGTTTGTTCCCTCCCACTGTTCTCATAGGGTTTCATTTCAGCACAGCCTACTGGTATCCTGTTCCCAGAAATGCACTTTTCCTCTGCCAAGAACAAACACACAAAGCAGAAATGCTCCTTTTCCCAGTGTCCACCGTCTGCGAGCTGGATTTTCTAGCTTCTGGGAAGTCACAGCTTCTGCTAGTCAAGGGAGATGGGGACATGCACTTTGCTCCTCTGATGCTGCGCGCTGCCCAGATTTCTCTCAATAAATATTTGCAAGGCAATTCAGAAAGCTCTAGGTCCATTCTCCACAGTTGGAGTCCTTGATATTAATAGAATTAAAGTCTCTTTAAACCCTGAAGAAGGAGCTCAGAGGAGACAGAAACTGTTTTTTGCTTTAACACTGTGTGAGTCATACAATGTTTAGTTTGGGTGTTTGATACATCATAGCATCTAAGCCAAAAAGACAGCTGTAGAATGAGTAGCAGGTTAACAAAGACTGGAGAAAAATAATGCAGAAAAAGCACTAGATTGATGCTGAGAAGGTAGAAAAAAGTCCTCAAAATTTCAGTGTTGCCAACAAGATTTTATTACAAATCTTGTAGTATGTGGTGGGTTTGTATTCTGAAAACTCCAGTTGTACAATCAAAAGATGACAAAAGAATATCAGCTTTCATTTTTAATAAAAACATTACTAGCTCCCGTTGGAAAAAGCTTAAAAACATAATCAAAGGGTATCCCTTGGAAATCAAAATGGAAAACTAAAGAACCCAAATCTTTTATTTTATTTTACTTTATTTTAAAATTTCCCCCACCAGGAGTTATACCAAATTTCTATGCACTGTTGGCCTTTCACCTCTAAATATTTCTGCCTGGTGGCAGAAACAGACAAAGAACCATTCAGCTAAAAGAGAACTACAGATGTTTCAGAAACTGCAGCCATTCTATTTTGGCAGCAATTCATAATCAGAATTTTCTGATTATGTCCCTTGTCACATTAAAACCGATAAACTAGAATGTGCACATGCTGATCCATATAATAAACTCTCTCCCCTGGAGCTCATTTACTGAGGTCAACTTTCTTACATACTGCCTCCTCCATAAAGGAATACCATCGCAAAGCAAACTTCAATTAGAAAAAAAATAAGGGAAAAAAAATTGAACTTCCAGCCAGTCAGCTTATCTGACAAGTGTGGAGAAACAGAAGTTTTTTACCCTAGACCCACAGAATCAGTAAGTCGTCTGTCTTTGCTTGATCCCCTCCTAATTAAAATCAGCAAAATTAACCTCCAATCACAGTTAGAAACTTGTCTTTTTTCCAAATATTCTAAATCCTTACTTTCTTTGGCTCTTCACCAAGATAAATCGGTGTTCACTCCTGTAGTTTCACACATAGATGATAACAACAACATCATGAGACAGAGGAGCATGACACACCCCAACATTTCTATCAGCTATAGCTATCAGCTATAGCTATAGCTATAGCTAACAAATAGGATTCTTTATCAATGAAGCTTCAAAGCTTCTGCAGCAGAAAAGAAGAAAACACTGTGATGTAACAATCAGGAATAGAAAATCTTAAGCAGATAGAGTCTCCACAGGGACCTTTTCAAAGAGAAAATCTATTTCATTTGTGGAATAACCCTAGGATGAGCTATGTAGTGTAGTCGAACACACAAGTCTTTCAGAAACTAACAGATGTTCCTTTTATGAGCAAAGACAAGTGCCATTCGGCCTTTTTAGACACATATAAAAATTCAGAAAATTTTAAGCTATTTTAACAGCTGCCTGACAATTTTATTAATGCACTCCGCTACAATGTGATCCTGTTTCCTTCACAAAAAGACTGACTCATACCATGGATTTTTACACACACTAAGGTGCACGTTGCTAATGCTTTCCTCTTGATTAGTAAGAAAAGGAAACCTATTGTACTGACCAGAAGGAACATAAAGATCTCTGCAGGATTTAACACAAACAGTGTCAGCCTGCAGAGATCCTGTCTCAAAATGATTCGTGGAAGTTTTAACGATTTACTCAGTGTAAACTGACAGACTGAACTACAGAACTTGCCCAGAATCAATTCTGTGGCTCAAATCCTGGCTTCAGCCATAGGTGACAATGAATTTTAAATTTTAATCTTGGCAACAACTGAATATTTTACATCATCACAAGAAAAGCATATGTATAAAAAGTACAACATTTTCAGAAGAAGACCCTAGGTCTATGACAGGTATAGTTTATTAAAACGGGGCTTCACTGAGAGCCAAATTCAGGGAAATTTATACAGCACCTGCTGGCTCTGCCTGACTCTCACTGGTGCCATCAATATCTCACTTTCTGGCACACTAAATTCACACACAAATGAAAAGTTATGCATGCATTTGATATTACAACCTTATGCATAATAGTTCTTGTAGGAATATCATTACTAAACCACCTACACAAGATGTTGAATTTTGTGATGGTTGTGATTTTTTTTTGTTTGCTCTTTTTCCTGAAGAAGCTGCAAAAATAGGATGAACTTAACTTGTTACCTCAGGCATTCTGCAGAGCAATATGCCAAAGCACCCACATACTGAGTGTTTGCAAATTTTAAGTTTGGGATTGACTATGTGTCAATCCCTCTTCAGCTGTGGGCACTTGATCCTGCACCAAAATTGCTGTTGACCTTTTCTAGTATTTATGATGTCAGTATGGATTTTTATCATTGTTTGAGCTCCTGACACAAAGCAGACAGCTTCTATAGCATGTTTTTATTCATGCAAAGCATGAATATGGGAATCTCAGTCTTCCTATCAAGCTTGCCATTTCTCCTTCTTGGATGCTTGGTTAATGGAGGCAGATGATTCTGCCTTATTGCCTTCATCAGTGTTTCAGAGAAGACTTACTTGAACAGATGAACACTAATTGTAGCTTATATTCTCTGGATGACTTAATTTACAAGTAGAGTTATTTGAAATACTCTAGTTATGTACTATCCAGTCTCTATTGTTTAATAGTACTTAAAATATTCATCATATCAGCTAGCTGGATTGTGAGCCTAAAATGTAGTAGTAGGACATCACTGTTCAATATAGCCTCTGAGTTACGACATGTACTTAAAAATACCATAATGCCCTTAGATGTGGCATTCAACTTAACACACGGTCCCTCAACACTGATCTCTACAGGGATTATTCAGGTCTCATTTGTGGGTCTCAGCTGTGACTCATACATAGCAATGGCCTAAAGGAACCAGACAGACACAAGAATTGTCACCTGACGCTAGGTAAAGCACAAAGACCTTCTCTTGCTGTTTATATGTACAGCACCCAGCACAAAGAGGCTGTGATCCTGAATGGAACTGCAACCTGTAGCACATTATGACAGCTGTTATAGTCAGGTCCCAAATAAATTCACAGTACCATTTACAATGAATGCTTTTGAGAACTTTAAGATTGATAGCAGAGAGCATAGCTTTGGACCAGTTCTTTGCTCAGAAGAATTCACACAATTTCTGCAATAAAAGCATAGTGGTTACACTAATCCTTGCTGTCTGAAACACTTTCCAGCACTTCATCCAAGAATGCATATGATCTACAGACCCACTCTTCTGCCCTTAGGCTAGATGCTTTCTCAAGTTTAGAACTGTCAAAATCCAGCGAAAGATCAATAGAAAACATAATCAGTGTCAACTGAGTCACAGAAAACACGCATGACAGGATATCTTCACCAGACTGGCTGCAGACTCACACCTTTGAAGTCAGTATTTTGGAGGTATATATCTGTCCTAGAGAAACAGACTGTTTGGGAGAGGAAGAGAGAATGAGGCTAAAGCAGAAATGTTCAAATCCCAGCTGAAAAGTTGGATCTGACTCTTGAAATTTAAGTTACTGGTTCCCAAAGACATATTTATGCATAGAGATTGAAGCTTGAATATAAAAGGAATAATAATTATACAACCCACAGTAACTGCTAAGAGGAAATTTTAAATGCTACATTGCTTGAGAGATGCTGTTGCAGGCTACCGAAGAGAGGTGTGAATTTCTCCCAAAGCCTAAGGTTGCCACTTCAAAGAAGAGATTTTGAAATAAAATCGCTTATGTATAGCCCTAATTTGTTCACTCAGTTACAGAATAGTTGGATCATTTATTGTAAGGGTGTATGCAAAGAGCTTATCAGAAAAGGGCAGAAGAGCAAGAATTTACAAAGGAATCCTACTCCCTTTTTTCCATCTACAGAGTGAATGTAATAGTAGCTTTACACCTAAAATATTAAGTTACTATGTAAGGGTCTGATCTTTTCAGCAACTCTTAAGATGACAGGAAGAAGAACCTTTACAGAACAAGGATAATGGGTATTGCAGGTGCTATTTAAAACATACTGTGGGCCTTTCTACACATCAAATTGGACCTGGTTAAATTGCAAGACAATCCCGAATCTGAGTTTCTTCCAAGCGTAGTGTCCTAGAAAAAAGGAATCTGAGCTACTGGTCTCTCTTTGTCACTACTTTTGTTGGGAAGAAAAGTCTTCCTCGGCACATAAAGAATCACAGACTCTAGGACCTTCTCTCTCTTTATCTATGTGGCTGTAAATTGGAAGAAGCTGTGCTGGACTGTCCTATCAGTTATCCTGCAGCAATCTGCAGAAGGAAGCTCTTGTCTTTCCTGCACTGATGTGAAAAATTCTTCTATTTGCTCAAATAACATCCTGGTGCAAGCAGGTTTTTAATGGCTACTTCCAGCCAAAAATTGGGTGTTTGACCATTTCTAGAAGGAGAGCCTGTGGTTCTAAAGCTGCCCTCCAAGCTGGGGTTGGGTATAGTGTCAGGTTCCTTTGGAGAGTAGAACTTCCCTTCATAGGAGTTTTATTTCTCTTCTGTTTAAGTAATATTTCAACAAACACACTAGATTGTCCCAAAGACATCTTCATAAACTTACTTGGGACTTCTGAGGGAGAAACAAGGAGGGGACTAAAACATTAGTTTAGAAACAGATCCTGTAGAGGAGTATTTGGGGCTAATAACATGAGACATCCTTTGAATCCTTTGTAATGCTGGCAGGAGAAATGAAACGACACTGAGGACAAATTGAGAATCACCATATGATTTAAACCAATTTTTTACAAAGCAGTAAAAGAACAACAGTATCTCTCCAACTTACTTGCCCTTGCTTTCCAGGATGATCCATGTCCACTGAGTCTTTGCCTACTGAGACTGCACCCTATGATACAGGCTGGAGCACAAGCTTGCACTCAGACACTTTAATTTCTCTCTCCTCCCCAACATTTAGGATCCCTGTTTTAGGCATACGTGCCTTCCAAAGTCCTCTCCCACACTGGTCAACTCCTAGGGCTATGGGACTGTCACATTAATTCTTTCTTTGTGAATGACCATCGGGGACATGAGCAGATGTAGACACTGACCAATTTATTGCCAGGATTAAAAAACTGTGGAGAAGCAGGTGGTCAGCTGGAATTAAAAAGACAGACTGGACAACTTACAAAATGATACATTTTGGAATTGTGATACGTATGTTATGAGGGCTTGGCAGCAGCACAGAAATTCTGTCTCCATGTGTAAGTTAGAGCTTTTCACAGCTCTAATCAGCTGAACAACCTTGCCTAGCTCTATGGAGACTGACTTACACCCACTTTTTTACTTCCAATAATTATTCTTCTCCACATTTCCATATTTTCCATCTGTATTTTTTTCAATTTTAGGCCTGCCTCTGCTCCATATTCATTTCTTTACATGCAGTCTTTATGCTTGGTTTCTTTGCCCAGTAAAAAGCAAGGGACCTTCATTGAAACTATGGCAGAAAATATAAGCAAGGAGATGATCCCCCTCATCGTCTCAACTCAGATCTTGCTATCTTTGACCATACAGTGCTCTATGCTCAAGTTCAGTTTATACACGTCTTCACCTGATACATCATGCTAATACACCATATTCAGTAAAATATTACTATTAATGAGACAGTAGCACACAGTGAGACAGTACAATAGCACAGCATTACTCCCTATGCATACATTTATGTAAATTATGGTTGTCAAGATATGTGTTTATATGAAACTCAAGGTTCAGTGTAGGGAAAGGCTTGGTGAAGAGGTTTGAACGCTACCTGAAGAGGAGGAAAATCTTCATATTCCTTAATGAAGCAAGTTTGTGAATAGTTCAGTTAATCATAGAATCATTTAGGTTGGAAAAGACCTTTAAGATCACCAAGTCCAGCCGTAAACCTAACCCTGCTAAGTCCACCACTACACCATGTCCCTAAGCACCTCAACCACACATCTTTTAAATACCTCCAGGGATGGTGACTCCACCACCTCCCTGGGCAGCCTGTTCCAATGTCTGACAACCCTTTCAGTGAAGAATTTTTTCCTAATATCCAGCCCGAACCTCCCCTGGTGCAATTTGAGGCCATTTCCTCTTGTCCTGTCACTTGTTACTTGGGAGAAGAGACCAACATCCACCTCTCTAAAACCTCCTTTCAGGTAGTTGTAGAGAGTGATGAGGTCTCCCCTCAGCCTCCTCTTCTCTAGGCTAAACAACCCCAGTTCCCTCAGCCGCTCCTCATCAGACTTGTGCTCCAGACCCCTCACCAGCTTCGTTGCCCTTCTCTGGACACGCTCCAGCACCTCGATGTCCTTCTTGTAGTGAGGGGCCCAAAACTGAACACAGTATTTGAGGTGTGGCCTCACCAGAGCCGAGTACAGGGGCACGATCACCTCCCTACTCCTGCTGGCCACACTATTTCTGATACAGGCCAGGATGCCGTTGGCCTTCTTGGCCACCTGGGCACACTGCTGGCTCATATTCAGCCGGCTGTCGACCAACACCCCCAGGTCCTTTTCTGCAGGGCAGCTTTTCAGCCACTCTTCCCCAAGCCTGTAGCATTGCATGGGGTTGTTGTGACCCAAGTGTAGGACTCGGCACTTGGCCTTGCTGAACCACATGCAATTGGCCTCAGCCCACCGATCCAGCCTGTCCAGATCCCTCTGCAGAGCCTTCCTACCCTCAAGCAGATCAACACACAGCCCCACCTTGGTGTCATCTGCAAACTTGCTGAGGGTGAACTCGATCCCCTCATCCAGATCACTGTAAAGATATTAAACAGAACTGGCCCCAATACTGAGCCCCGGGGAACACCACTTATGACTGGCCATCAACTGGATTTGACTCCATTCACCACAACCCTTTGGGCCCGGCCATCCAGCCAGTTCTTTACCCAGCGAAGAGTGCACCTGACCAAGCCATGAGCTGCCAGTTTCTCCAGGAGAATGCTGTGGGAAACAGTGTGACAGTCTTTACTAAAGTTTAGGTAGATTATATCCACAGCCTTTCCCTCATCCACTAAGCGGGTCACCTGGTCATAGAAGGTGATCAGGTTGGTCAAGCAGGACCTGCCTTTCATGAACCCGTGCTAGTTGGGCCTGATCCCTTGGTTGTTGTGCACGTGCCCTGTGAGCGCCCTCAAGATGAACCTCTCCATAATCTTCCCTGGCTCGGAGGTCAGACTGACAGGCCTGTAGTTCTCTGGATCCTCCTTCAGGCCCTTCTTGTAGATGGGCGTCACATTTGCTAGCCTCCAGTCAACTGGGACCTCCCCGGTTAGCCAAGACTCCTGGCAGATGATGGAAAGTGGCTTGGTGAGCACTTCCGCCAGCTCCCTCAGTACCCTTGGGTGGATCCCATCTGGTCCCATAGACCTGTGGGTGTCTAAGTGGTGTAGCAGGTCGCTAACCATTTCCCCTTGGATTGTGGGGGCTTCATTCTGCTCCCCGTCCCTATCTTTCAGCTCAGGGGGCTGGGTACCCAGAGAACAACTAGTCTTACTATTAAAGATTGAGGCAAAGAAAGCACTAAGTACCTCTGCCTTTTCCTCATCCTTTGTCACTATGTTACCCCCCGCGTCCAGTAAAGGATGAAGATTTGCCTTAGCCCTCCTTTTGTTGCTAATGCATTTATAGAAACATTTTTTCTGAAGTAAGAAGCTGATCGCTTCTGGCCTGCTGAAGGGACATCAGCGTATCCAGAGAAGGGAAAGGAAAGAAATGCATGGAGAAGCAAGCACTAGAACCCAGTCCTTGACTGTAGGGCTGAAGATAATAGCTCCTGCCTGTTAGCTGACTACTGGGAAAG
The DNA here is from genome assembly GCF_030936135.1 of Gavia stellata. NCBI lineage: Eukaryota > Metazoa > Chordata > Aves > Gaviiformes > Gaviidae > Gavia > Gavia stellata. The sequence goes on along the minus strand of NC_082597.1, from coordinate 60,107,497 downwards.
GCAAAGAGGCCTTATGGATTTCAGCATAGGGTAAGTATAGTAAATGAGCTCTTTTTTCTGTCACCTTTCTAACAGAGTGGTTTATATTGGCTTCTGTAAATAAATAGTCCCATTTGCTTAGGCTGACTTTGCTTGAGGTAATTTTAAGAGAGTTGATGATATGCATCAAGGCTACACTTTTACAGGGCTGTAAATCTTCAAACCAGGATACTGGAATGCCTCTGCACTTACCAGCACTCCAATACGTATCTTGAGGGCAAAAGGAGAACAATAGGGCACGTCTCTGACTCTGAAAAGCTAGCAACACTGGAGCCTGGGAGAATTAAATGGTTTTAGCAGTGTTAGCCAGGAAAGCGCTCTGGTTTGTGACAGGGTAGTGGGGAACTTTTTTGTGATCATCTCCTTACACAGTTACTCTGAAAGTGTCCTTTCTTAGTCAAACTATCAAGGAGTTTTTCAAGGAGCTGTGGGAAATGCGTATAGGTAGAGAAAAGTAATTTAGGTGGATACTTCAAATCCATAACCCTTTATCAACTCATTAAGAGGAGCAAGCAGCAACTAATTTCTATTCACATGCATAAATCTGCCCCCTTCATCCTCCTCCCCGGTCCAAGTATGATCCTGACTTCATTCATTTTCAGTGGTAACATGGAAAAGTTATACTGAAAGTAATAATTAGGTTTTATTAATAAAAAGTAATATAAAACAAGTTCTTCCAAGTATTGAATACCAACAGGTGCTTGAACGGTAGATCACTACAGCTTTCTCATAATTCTTTATCATCCACTGTATTGTCAAGCTCTCACCTGTCCCAAATAATTAGACCAATAAAACAAGCTACATAGATAATCAGTGCTGTCAATCATTATATATGGAACATCGTTAAGGTAAGAGCTCACAAATAGAACAATTATATTCAAACACCAAAGATTGAAAGAGTGAAAACATTTAACAAATCTCAGACAGCACTTTTACCCCCATTGTACTGTTTGCTTTACCATTGTCCCTCCCCCACAAATAAAGACAGGAAAAAAATCATTAGAATACCTTTGAACTTGTGAAAGACGGCCCATAGCTCAGCAATGTCAGTGGCAAATGTTATGTCTGTGTCGAGGACAATGACTCGCTCAAGATTGGAAGGTAGAGTCTTAGTCAGAACCAACTTCATCAGCCCGTAAATCCCAGAGTAGTGTTTGTTGGGGATCCAAGACACTTCCGACTGACAGGAAATGGGAAGTGGGAAAGAGGAAGAAAAAATAATCTTCATTAGAAAGGGAAACTCTTCCTGACACAAATTACTTGTAATAGTGGAAGATCTCTGAGTACCAGCAATACAACACCATGAAATGCCAGGTGGAAAGAGTCATCTAAAATCCTGCTTTTAAATTAACCTCAGAAGCTCTGAAATATGCTAAAGTTTCTGAAAGCTTGAAAAAAGAAGATCTCTAAGGCAACTGCTTTACACAATATAATTAAAATTAGTTGAGCCTTTCCAGCCTGGTACAATCCATTCTGAGACATCCATGTAGCCTGATAAAATTGAAATATATTTTTAATCCAAAACTTCAGGCATATTGTACATTGTTTTAATTTTCAAATGAAACAAAAACTTCTGTGTTTGCCAGTCCCAGAATTTTCTGAAATAGAAGGAACAAACATAACTTCTTTTCCTTTTATTTCTTACAGATTCGGAGGTCAGAATTTCAAAAGGCCAGTCATTTGGAACAATCGGTCAGAAAACTGCAAAAAAAATTGTTTCTGACAAACTCAAATTTTCCTTAAGCCTTACATCTTTAACTTACAACTAGTGACATCACACAGACATGCTCAAAAGTGGAGAAAGTGGTAGAACATTTTAAGCCACATTTTTTTGTTCATTATATATTGAAGAGGCCAACCCAAACATTTACATTTCATCAGTAAGGGCTAAATAAAACATTTCTAGAGCTTGTAAAATAAGTTGGGAGACTAAATTCAATATTTCATTGTGCTACTGGCACTGGGATGTTCCATGAACTACTTTTCTTTTTCTTTTTGTGAGACTCAAGTTCTCAAATATCAAAAGTCACTGCTGAAAGTGGGATATAGAAGTTTTTGAATAGTTCCTATTGCCCTGTCTGAAACTACTCTTGTTTAATGTTTTAAAGGGCATGCACTACAATTCCCAGATTTTAAGTTTACCCCTGAGTCACACTCCCATTAACTTTAATTAATATTTTTTCTATAGGGGACCTGAGTGAGACAGATCTCAGGAATTGTCCTGGCATGTTATACTTAATTAAGTGCATTCATAGAACTGAGAAGATTTATTCTGTTGTTTAACTGTCTCATATCTATTCACTGGCATTCTGAAGTTTATTATGTGAAATAGCTTTTGCACAGAAGAGCTCATTTCCTCCAAAATCGTTCAAGAAAACCTTCCCATAATAGAATGGGTTCCTAAACTTTATTTGGAAGTTGGAAGAGTGGTTGAAGAAAGGCTAATAATAGCTGCTTAGAGTGCATTTCTTTTTGAATATAAAGTAACAATGCCTCTGCCAACGTGAGCTGACCTGCTCTCTTCCCTTTAAAATGACACACAACTGTCTTCTGTATTCTTAGGGTTCCTGTACCAGTGCAGAGCTTTCCCCCACTGCTAAGTTGATTAAAAAGACTGAGGGTACTAGAGCAAACCTTTAAGGAGAAAGGCAAAATTTTAAGGGGAAAGGCAGGAAAAGCAGGTTATCTTAAAATAACCCCAAAACAGAAAGTGCAAACTGAAGTATGAAGTTTTGTTTGTTTTCTTGAAAGGTATCTCATCCTGGCAATCCATTTGTGTGTTCCCTTGTCTGTGCATATAACGCACCTGCATATACAATCTGCCTGGCATTGTCACCTACACATGTCTATGTATTATTTACTTGTGGTCTCCATAGGATTTGCACTGTAGAATGCCAAAAGTAACAATAGCAAGGAATGCTAGGACACCGGTATAAACCATTGTGAAAGAAATTAGAAAGTGAAGTAACACATAGCATGGTTTTATTCATGGGTCTAAAGAGCCATCATTCTTATTTCATTTTTTCTTGCTTGCTCTCTCTTTAATTTGTATGGTGCTTAGAAGAGAAATCTAGTTTCTGTCTCCCAGATATATGCCAATATTAAGTCTCTAGTTATATAAAAATGAACCTCAGTGCTCCCCAGAAATTTCTTCTATGTGTGTAACAGAAATAATTTCAAATCCACACCCTCAAAACTCTAGTTACTTGTGGTCCTAGCTCTCCCACATGATGGCCCTAGGAATGGACCATCACATCAAGGTGTCAGCAAAGCAGTATTTACCCTGCTTCCCCAAACTCTGCGGATCATTCTGAATCTGCCATTTGATGCCCTTGTGCTAGACCAGCCATGGAGATAGCTCTCTAGTCATACTGACATAGTAAAAGAGTTAAAGTAATTTTACAGACTTGAGCTTGCTTTTATTATTACCCATCCCTATGTTACTAACTTTGGATGGCACATGCTTCATTTAACTAGTCCAAATGCAATGCTGCTCCAGAATAACTCCAAATACACTTATGCAAATAAGCCTAATAAGGCAGGCGTTCCGATGCTGCATGGATAGCCTGAGGCAAGCAGGGAAGGTAAAAGGTAGCTGAAAAAGTAAGAGTCACCTGCAAGGAGCCATTACTTTCTTTGGTCTCGAGATTCCCAATATCTACCACCACTGCAATGTATCACTGCAGGGAAGAGATCCTTGCCTGGCTGTTCCTTCCAATCTGGCACACAAAAGCCAAAAGCCTGCCATCCTGAAGCTTCGTGTCTGAAAGGATCGCTTTTGAAAATGAAAGGAGCAGTCCCAAATGGTCCATCACAGTTGGCTAGAACGTGTTTGATTTGAGCATATGTTGAAGCTTTAACTGTCAATTTGTTCAATGTATCTGCGGTTTTCTCTTTTCTGATGCAGAGTTGACTAAGACATAAACAGGGGTCCTAATTAGTCCCCAGCATAATTTCTTCACTGCTTTGCTACTCATGAATAATGTAACCGTTCCAAGTTCATGCCAAGGAAAACTCCTTACACTACATAACAGCACTATGAAGGCTCACTCTCTCTGGATATTACATATAGTCGTACTAAAAGAAATGCAATAACACTATGGTTGAATAGGTGCTTAGTAGTTAAGAAGTGCCAGTTTGAGATACTTAAGATGGCCTAAGCACAAACTCTTGCAAAATTCTGCAACCCCAAGCTGTCCACTTGATATACCTGGTAACATTTAGCCATTTAATTTATCTAAATATTTTCTGTAATATTTAGACATATCTTAGACAATATCTTAACACTTTTTTTTTTCTCTAGCATAGTTTAATGGCCTATATATGGAATGTTTGTGAATCATTTGCCTTACAAGCTAGATCAGAGTAGCCTTCAGAGAACAAATATTCCTAGAAGATATAGCAGGAACAGAAAAAAATAGTAAAAGAGGAAAGTGAAACAAAATAGTGTGACATACTTTGCCATTTGTACAATTCTCAGTTCAGCAGAAATAGCACACCTCGGATCTCTAGCTCTCAAGACCTGGATTTTTGTTCATGAGAGAAGAGTAAAGAAAGGCATTTAGCTGGTGCTGACAGTGATTCTTTTAAGTAAGCTAAGTGAAATAATATCTTTTCACTAAAGATCTTTCATCAGAACCATCTTTATTCTTCCCATAATTGAAGACTGAAAACACACTAAATTATCTAAATTATTTGCTGCTTCTGGCTATGAATATAGAAATTACATGCCCATGAGTCTGCATGCTGTACACAACTGATCACTCTGGTAAATGCCAGCGAAGCAGGAGCAACAGTCTCCATGTCCAGTGATACTTTACTAGCAAGTTGTCTTCCCTAATTATGCTCTGACTATCTCTGGGAAAAGCTGGCTAAAACACAGTGGCTGTACACAGCCTAACTCAGCTTTCTCACAGTTGCTACTACTGTATAAATGTTCATTAAAGTTAGCAGAAGTGCCCTTTTTAAGGAGAGAAGCCTGATATAGACACATAGCTTAAAATCAAGCTTCCCTGTTTCTATGGCAGAGAGAGGGGAAAACAGCAGTTCCTTCTCTGTTTGTGAATGAATTGTATAGTGACTACATTCCCAAGTATTTAGGTATTTTTATTCTTAAAAACACTTGATTCTGGTTGCACACATATTGAGATCAAAGAGCACAACTCTTCTACTAAGTCATCAGAAATATATTCAGCCAGACTTCAAGTATTACACTGTACTTCTTTAGGAAATTGTAGTGATTATTTTTTTTCCCTAGGTATGCTATTTTTCCCCACAAACAGGTGATGGGGAAATTTCCCCAGGCTTCCCAGGTGAATACTGATTGCTCTGTAGCTATAAGTGAAGTCTGTACACGGGCAGGTATCTTGAGTCTCTTTGAAAGGGATGGAGACTTGGTCTTGTAGACTTAGCAGAGAGCAACTTTGGAAAACACTACCAACATGAGCAGAATGACAGCAGGAAAGTAACCAACAGGAAAGGACAAACAACTTAAGGGTGCCTGTATTGTGTCAGATCAAAAGCCCATCAAGCTCAGTAGCCGGCCTCTGATAGTGGATGGTGGCAGGTGCCTACTGAAGAATACAAAACCAGGGAAATTCTACAGAGATACCGCCCCCATACATACTCCTATCCTCTGGCAATTTGCACCAAATTTTGGAGCTAGAGGTGGTATTTTTTTCGTTAACAGCTTTTGATGGATTTTTCATCGGTGAATTTGGTTGATTTTTGAAGTCCTGTAAGTTTTTAGCAACCACAACATCCTGCAGCAAAGAGGGACACAGCTTATTTACAACTCCCGTTTGTTTGGACCTGGCTATCTACCAATTTAGTTTGGGTCACATTCGTTTTCACGGAACTACCAGAACAGCAAACCCATTTCCCTGCGTAGTTGTGGCTACTTCAAAACCCAACACTGTACACATAAACTTAGGATTCTTTTTTCTCATGTGTCTTACTCTGCATTTATTGACAGCTGCCACCCGATCCTCATTGGGATAAAGACAAAGAACACAGCTCTTAGAAAGATGAATGTGGGAAGTAGGGTGCAGGGCTGGGTACCAGTCATGAGCATAAGTGTGGAAAAGAACAGGGCAGGTGCTCTAGTTGAACAAGGAGAAAAATGCACTTATATGCCAGGACGAGATACAGTTTCATATTTTCTAAAAGCCCAATTAATTAAATTAAATTATTCTTACATTTCTATTTAAACCTCGTGCTCTTAAAGGTCATCAGTCTTACAGGCTAAGGTATTTCGTTTGCAAATAATGATTTTGCTGCACTCACCCTTCTCTTTGTTACATTACTAAAATTACAATAAACAGAGCAGTAAGGTGAAGCACAACAAAAGAGGAAATGTATTTGCTGTCTTACCTTAATGTTGGTTTATATATACACAGAGTGCAGCATAAAAATGGTAGCGAGCACAGAAGAAGAGGAAAGCCAAACTAAGATTCTGTAGGACCGTACATGTTTCTCTCATTACTTACTATCTTCCTTTAAGTACTGGAGGTCGACAGAAAACCTAATAACCTGTCTTGCTATGTTCTTCTTGGATTGGGACAGAGTGTATAGTAGTACCATTAAACAAAGCACTCAAGAGTTTTAGCTAGACGACTAGGTAAACCTGAGACTGCATTTCCGTTCCAAATGCAGCCTTTCCCCAGTTAACCAGATCTGACTACCTCCCTACCAAAAGAAAATCTATCCTGACTTTTCCTGATGAATAGGTTTCAGTCCATACAGCATCACAGAATCACAGAATGGTTGAGGTTGGAAGGGACCTCTGGAGGTCACCTGGTCCAGTCGCCCCTGCTCAAGCATGGCCACCTACAGCCAGTTGCATAGGACTGTGTCCAGATGACTTTTGAATATCTCCAACGATGGAGACTCCACAGTCTCCCTGGGCAACCTGTGCCAGTGTCAGTGCTCCCTCACAGTAAATAGTGTTTCCTGATGTTCAGAGGGAATCTCCTGTATTTCACTTTGAACTCACTGCCCCTTGTCCTGTCACTGGGTACCTCTGAAAAGAGCCTGGCTCTATCTTCTTTGCACTGTCGCCTCAAGTATTTATATACGATGATGAGATCCTCCCTGAGCCTTCTCTTCTGCAGGCTAAACAGTCCCAAGCACTCTCAGCCTTTCCTCATATGTGAGATGCTCCTGTCCCTTCATCTTTGAGGCCCTTGGCTGGACTCTCTCCAGTAAATCCATGTCTCTTTTTTACTGAGGAGCCCAGAACTGGACCCAGCACTCCAGGTGTGGTCTACCAGTGCTGAGCAGAGGGGAAAGATCACCCCCCTTGACCTGCTGGCAATACTTTGTTGAATGCAGCCAAGGTTACCATTAGTTTTTTTTGTTGCAAGGGCACAATCCTGGCTCACATTCAGCCTGGTGTCCACCAGGACCCCTAGGCCCTTTTCTGCCAAGCTGCTTTCCTGCTGGGTGGCCCCCAGCATATACTTGTGCATGGGGTAGTTCCCAGGTGCAAGACTTTGCACTTCTCTTTGTTGAACTTCATGAGGTTCCTGTAAGACCCTCTTGCCCGTTAAATAGTATTTTTTTCCATTTTCTTAATAGAATTCCTCACTGTCCCACAGAATATATAGCACTGTAGCACCCCCTCAGATACAAAAAGTGCTTCCTGTTCAGCATGATAAGATGAGGAAAGTTCGGCTGATGAAATGTTTTCCCTGGCAGCGTGTCCTTAAACACATTAACCTGGAAAAATGCAACCTTCAATACTATATTGATTTTCTCACTACATTCACTGCATCTTCCTAGATATGCTTGGAAAAAAAGATCAATCAACATAATCCTCAGCTATGACATAATATCCCCATCCCCACTCCAAATAAAAGACACCCTTTCTGCTCAGCTGATTTCACAAAAGCACCACTACAGACAGTATCTTGCAAGAGCCTGAAGGTTAGACTGGCTGGCTTGATGCACCAGGCTGAGAAACAGCAAGCCTGGAGGCAGAAGGTGCCACTTGTATACATCTCTTTCAGAGGTGGGCTAACAAATGGGATCAAACAGACCCAAATCCCACCACCACCCAAACTTAATGACTGCAGATTCACTGTGGTGGGGAAACAGCCAGCAGCAAATAGGAGGAGTCAGAAAAGAGAAAAGGCTGGGGCAATTTGAAAGGGCAGTCTGTAGGTAATTCTGCCTTCCTAGAGCCTTCACGCCACGTTTTGCTATAAAAAAGATCTGCCATCTATAATATACTGATTGAAATAGAGAGAGTTGTGAATTAGGCTCTGTAATGAATAACTTGATGGAAACCTGGATTTCTAAAAGTATTCAGCATCTACTTGCTCTCACCAACTTCAACATAGCCACCATCTTCCTGAAGATTTTATCTGTCAGGTGATAAACTAACTTCAGGATCTTAAAAAAAAAGCAAACAAAGCAAAGCAAAACAGAACTTCCAGGCCACAGCACAATCATAAAGAGCGCTGTAGGTCTGCACAAATTGTATCTGAATTGTTCTGAACTGTATCTGACACTGATCTGAAAACCAGTGCAATCTACATGGTGCAAGAACTTACAGCTGGAGAGATCTCTGTGAAGGAAGACCAGATAAATTCTTTGGTAGCTACTGTCTTCAGGCAGCCCTTACAAATGGCCCAAGCATGGGAAGCAGCCCTGGAAATTCTGATGTGTGAATCAGGTAAAAATAAAAATTGTTATTTCCTCAGACTGGATAAATAACTTCCTAGACACAGTTGATAACTTCTTTTCACAGCTTTTTCATTACTTGTTTAGTGCTTTGCTTATTCTGTGAACACTAGAAATAGCAAGATTTTTTTTTTTTTTAAATCATGTGACCTTCATTTAAGACAAAGCTAATAGAACTGGGGCTTTCATGTCGTTTCTAAACTGGAGGAAAATACTGTCACCATTTTAATGACCATCATATTACTAAGTTTTTCTGCAACACAAAGCATAAAAAGAGGGGGAACACAAAGGATATCGTATTGCTGGCACAGGACAGGGACTTTTATTGATGCACATTTTTTTTCATAACTTTTTTTCAATTTCACACAGGGAGAACTTCATCCTGCTGTGAATTTTTGCCATACTTCTTCTCACATGCATGAAGACTGAGTCACAATTCCAGCAGCACTAGCACAGCTGAGGGTTAGTTTCAGGATAATCTTTCCCATTTCACATTGTCCATACCTCACAATATCTAAACTCTTTGCAGGGACATCTGGCTGATCCCCTTTCTCACTCTCTTGCTTCCAGGAGAGCAATATCAACATCTTATTGCTGAGACTGTGTTAACTGAATCATTGAGAAAAGAGGGGAATAGCAGGTTAAAATTAAATATGGGTAACATTCATGCCTGCCTTTAGCACACTGCATTTATTTTTTACAAATAATAATAATAAAAAAGAATGAAAAGCAAGAGAGAGAGACCAATTCCAAATGACCAAAGAGCCTGGGAGGAAGATGGTGACTGTCACCTGTAATAGTTTCCTCAGGAGGAATGCCAAAAGGAATCACCTTGCATCTCACCTTTGGAAAATCACTGCCTTTGCTCCATCCTTGTCAGGTATCCAGCAAACATTAACTGAAGAGCCTTATTTAAACAAAAACAGACTCTTCTGTTAATGTTTACTGGATAACTTGTAACTTCAACCTTGAATTTAATTTTTTCCTAGGTGATCCACGGGTTTCGATTATACTGATAGTCCCCCCCATAACAGGTCCTTACTATTTTTATGAATGGTTGTCAAGGAAACAAGGAATCCAGCAAAGCTGGTAACTTTTCTAGATTCAGAATTTCTGGTGCCTGAGTATTTAAAAAAATAATAATAATTCACACTGAAAAACAACTGTGAGGAGATGGGAATTCATACATTTTTGCTAAAATTATTTTTCTATTTCTGCTGGCCTTTGCTGCTGTTGTTCTTACTCATCACAGAAGCACTGGTGACTTTAATAGAATTCTGCCTCATCTCCTGCTTTATGAACAGATGATATCTTCCACACATACATGCAACAAGTCTGGATACAAATAGCAGTGAGCAAAAAGGTTGAGATAGAAATGGATGATTATCTGAATCTCTGGGTCCTGGATAATGTAGAGCAAATGCAGAAACCATGGAGCAAGCCACAACTGGAAAGGAAGATTAGATATTAAAAAGGCAGAACAAACAAAACCTCCCAAATTAGCATCAGCATATAGCAAAGGAGAACAACTGCAAATTAATTCTCATCTCTGTAGCAAAGTCTGTAACATAGTCTCACTGATGCTGATGCTTGTTTTTCTTTTTTTTTTCTTAGTTCTTTCCAAATCTCTCACCAATACACACATATACACAAAGGGCAGAGAAGAGGAAAAAAACCCGATTTAAGAATGCTTCTTCAAAACAACTTCCTTAATAACAAAATTAACTGAGGGTGCCAAGAGTTAACCCATACTCCATGTTTGGAACCAACATGCTTTATGCAGATGAAACTGCAGACTGTTACATAAAGTAAAATGAATGTTTGTTTGTCTCTGCCATTTAAGTAACAAGATATTCAGCCATACAGCTTCTTCAGAAAAGAAATGACCAAATAGTAATTCACCTCCTGAGATCTTTGAGGATTATCTCCCTCCCCTTAGGTCTTTGGCTGGCTTTCCTCCACAAGGTTTCCATTCCTCCCCCTTCGCTTAGCCCCACCAAACTCAAATGGCCAGTTTCCATTTGACTCTGAGTCCTTTTCTTTACTCTCATCTGAGACATTCTTAATTTTCTCCACTGTTTCTTGCTATCTCCAAAATGCTGAATGCCCTCTTTGTTTTTCTCTACTCATTTGTGCAAGATGAGAATGCAGAATAGAGAAGTCTGGCCAGTCTCAGTTAGTGCTGTTTCTTGTTCCTTTGGGGCCTCTGGCTTCAACTCCAGCTGTTTTTTAGTGTGGCAGTCAGGGGTGGAGGACGTACAAGAGTCAGAGCATCCTGAGAGAGGTCAGTGAGAATAAACCAAACACCAGCCTCCCAGTCCTACCTCTCCGGCAGAGGCAAAAGTGCAGGTCTTCCCTAGAAGGTAAGATAAAGCCTTTTTTTTTTTTTTCTTCCTGCCAGTGAATGAGTGAAAAGAGACACACAAGGTGGACTAAATAAATGGCAGGAAGCCAGAGCTTTCTGCTAAAAACTGATTGACAGGTAGATCTGGCTAGAATTTGGCCGGTGGTCAAAAGCAACTCATCGCTGCCCTTCTCACTTCACCTGTATGGAAAGATAAGAAAGATCAACTGCACGCTTTAATTGCTAGTGAACTCAATCAACAAGCTCTTTGTACTAATCCATTAGGGGAGATACAAATCCATGAAAATATTAGCATTGCCAGCTTTTTAATTTTAGTAACTATGCAAATACATGAACGTTAGATGCAGCCATTACATGTCGTGGCAAATTTCCATGCAGCTCTTGGAGTCAAAGTCCACAGGCATCCAATCTGTATTTTGCAGGATGTCAGGATATTATACAGGTATCATCAAGATACACTGTCCAGAATAAAAAGCAACACCATCTCCTGCATAAACGCATGTTATGTTGGACAGATAATAGCTTCAGCTCAGTGACAAAAATGTATCTGAAGTGGGATTTTTTTCCCTACTGGATTTTGGGCAAGGGCCCTTTTTTTAAGGATGATGAAAGAAGGTAGCAGAACAGTTACAGTGACTATTATTAACCAAGTAATACCCGGTAGGGAACTGCAGGTCTAAAATATTACTTATCATGTGCAAAAAAAAAAAACCAACCAAACCCCAAAAATGTTGAGGAAAAGACTTTTCACCCTTTTAAGACCGAAAGATCTAGTCCTGTTCGTATCCAATACAAAACAGAATGCACCTCAATGCAACAGCTAGAGTTGCAAAAAATGATGATTTGTTGAAAGGATGTGGGAATGCAACGTCCACCAGAACTCTGACATCCTAATATGAGGTCAAAACATAGCAAATACATATTAATAAAAGAATTCATTCTTCTATTCAGGAGGAAATCACTAGATATTATCCAGCATCTCACCAGTAAAATCACCTCTCTCCAGACCTAAACTTTTACTGTTTCTACCTTCAGAGCAAGAGCGATGAAACTTCAACAGCTGAAAATGCTGCACCAAGAAAGAAGCCATTAGTGGGTGGAACACACATCCAGATGGTAGAATAAATGCCATATCCCATAAAGAATTATTAGGTCTCTTATTTTCAGCAAAAGCAAAGAATTTGCAGGAAAACAAATCATCCTCCACTCTGCAGGGCTGGAGGCCAGGTGAATGGGAACTTCCTATATTGCAATTATTGCTTCAAGAGAACAAAAATTACATGAAGCAGTGTTCTTTTCTCCAATGGTAAGTATGATAATAGTTCAAAACTCCTGGAGACTAAAAAGCTCCAGGAATACATCTGGGATAAAAAGGATAATAAAGGATAAAATATATTACAATTATGAACAAGCAATACTAACAATAACCTAGTATAAGAAGCACTGAATGCGACAGGGGGGAAAAAAAAATATTATTTTTCTTTGTTACTAGAAAGAGATGTCTCTTAAACAACACCACACTAACTACAGAAACAATCTGAAGAAAATAAAGACATAATTGGGTGTCATGGTTTAGTCCCAGCCGGCAACTAAGCACCACACAGCCGCCCGCTCACTCCCCCCAAGGTGGGATAGGGGAGAGAATCGGAAGAGTAAAAGTGAGAAAACTCGTGGGTTGAGATAAAGACAGTTTAATAGGTAAAGCAAAAGCCACACAGGCAAGCAAAGCAAAACAGGGAATTCATTCACTACTTCCCATTGGCAGGCAGGTGTTCAGCCATCTCCAGGAAAGCAGGGCTCCATCACGCGTAACGGTTACTTAGGAAGACAAACGTCATTACTCCGAATGTCCCCCACTTCCTTCTTCTTCCCCCAGTTTTATATGCTGAGCATGATGTCATATGGTGTGGAATATCCCTTTGGTCAGTTGGGGTCAGCTGTCCCAGCTGTGTCCCCTCCCAACTTTTTATGCACCCCCAGCCCACTTGCTGGTGGGGCTGTGTGAGAAGCAGAAAAGGCCTTGACTCTGTGTAACCACTGCTTAGCAATATCTAAAACAGTCCTGCTTTATCAACACTGTTTCCAGCACAAATCCAAAACATAGCCCCATACTAGCTACTATGAAGAAAATTAACTCTACCCCAGCCAAAACCAGCACATTGGGAAAGCTGGGCTCCTCCAAAGCAAGAAATACTGAGCTTGATGTTCATGACACCAGCCTAGCTTCTTGCCTAGGTTAAATAATGGTCAAATACTTCAGATAATAGTGAATTTGCATGAGTGGTGTTTAAAGGAAGTGTCTGTGTAGCAGGCGTATATCTCTTACACTTCTTGAAACTTTTGGTGTGAGGGCTAAGGCCACTGGTGTCACCCTAATTCCATGTAATCTTGTAGTTTCTCCCTAAGGATCATCAGATATAAATGCAGTCAGATAGACAGGTGAACACAGCTCCTAAATGGCTGATTAAAACAATACTCCTAAATGGCTGATTAAAACAATACAGCTGCAACAATTTTATACAGGCTTTCAACTGTATCAGCTAAAAACTGTGGAATCCATACAACTGTCAAAGGGGTCAAACCTGAAGTAATGGAACAGTAGATGGGAAAGTTGTCAGGGGATCGAAACACTGCTGAGTTTTCATCTTTGTTGCTGAAAAGGTGAGACCTAGACACCATCATCTTACCCTCAAAAAATGAAACTTTTGCAGGATTAAGTCAGTTTGATCTGAAAGGTGATACCTCCACTAACAGAAATAAAATTTCTCAGTTTAGAAATTCAAATGTTCTCATATCAAGTTGATTCAAAAAGAGGTACCATCAGTGGCATCTAATTAATAACCTTATATATCTCTGCTTTGAAGCAGGTACTCGAACTCCAAATCAGCCTGAATGTCCTTACCCAGGCTGAGATGGTTTACGCAGACCTATGAGAAGAGTGACTTCACTTCACTGCGTGCTCGTGCTACGTCAGATGCACAGCATGGCTTGTAATTTCCAGTGCTGTGAAAAAGTGTCATACAGAGAGGTGTGCCCAGGTAAGATGAACATAATTTTTCACCACAAGAATGACCATTTCAGCCCTAGTCCTTCAGAATACCTTCTGCCTACACTGCCTGCTGGACCACTCTGTAGGAAGAAGCTCATATCTGAACTATCGTGCAATGCTTCCCTGAATTCCAGTTGTTTCTCAACACCAAGACAATGCCAAGTACTTTACAAATTATGAATTCTAACAATTCCAGCTCCCTGGTGGTGAAGCAAGGATATTCTTCAAGTCCTTCCAGCCTGCTATCTTTTTTCAGCTTATCAATCAGACATGGAAATATATACACTTCAGTTCTTTGTAAATCTATAAGCAAGGATCACTAAACATTTTTATAAGATGCTCACATCAATACCAATCCTGAATAGGAATGTCTTGAACAGTCACTACTGTCATCTATCAGTAATTGAATACCCTATGACAGGGAGGTGTCCTTATGAGCAAGTAAAAAGCTATTAAGATCTAAGACCATAGTCATTACATGTCTTTCCAACTTTTTATCTGTAGTGCTAAGAAAACAAATTGTGCTGGAACACAGGATGACCATTAACTCTCCCCAGCAAGTACAGGGGATATACAACCTATATCCCTTATGCAGATGAAAGTGTTAAATAATTTCCGTATGTCCAAGGTTAGGACAGAAAAATGCTTTAATGTCTCATGGATAGATGATAAAGTTCCGAGATAGCAGTTATTGTAATGGGGATACATAGCACAAACAATAGTGGCAGCAGTCAGTTTGAGGCACTGCGTGTTTTTAACTTCTCTTTTTCCAAGGCACATTGGATAATTCTTGTCAAACCGAATAATTTTTGGAAAATCTCGTGCAGTAATTCAACTTTTTCTCATTCTCTGCTAAAATAGCCTTCCCTGGAGGTGCAGCACATATTGCTGCTATAAGAGTGACGTTTAAGAAGCTGAATGCCAAACAGGAATCCTTACTATTGAAATGTCACAGTCAGCTACTAGGATACAAATGTGGGTAACAGCAGTGGAAGAGAGTTGGCTCCTTATTCCTCACTTCACCTATGTTAAAAAGAACAGCTACCATGGCTTCTTGGTGGAGGTAGTACACAGTGACTGTACTGCTTTTCCCTAGAATGAAGAAAAAGGTAGAGCTACAGAGAAGCCCACAACAGTTAGAGATAAGTTATAAAATTGACAAAGAACTCCAATGTTTCTAAAACACCAGAAGCAGTAGGAAAGCGTAAGGGGTTTATATAACCAGGCATGAGGCTTTCTTTTGGAAAAGCCAGTTGTGCAGTAGAAGCACTGCACAATATAATACAGCAGGCAGACTGGGACCCTTGAAAGAGGCCCAGGAAATACTGCACCTTCTTGCACCCCACTGGGCTTCATCCCAGTATACCAAATTCTTACAGTTCCAAATCTTAAATTAACTGACAGCATTTTTAAATCCAAGGAGAAATTACACAAAAATCTGCAAAAAGCTATTCCACCTTTGGTATCTTGCCTCCCTCGACAGACAAAGTCAGAGGTGAGGCTGCTCATGAAAGCCAGATGTCACTAAGCAGGTGACAACTGCTGGAAGTCAGTAACAGCACCATGACTCCCATTCTCATGACCAATTTCTGACCAGCCTCACCAATTTCCACAGCAATTCTTTCATCACCGCCTGTTTTGAATAGGCAGAAATTTAAGACCCAGTGTGATTTTATGTAAAATTACTTTTTTCATATTCTAGGCCTGAATAATAATGGAAAACATATCTAATAATAATTTGTAATGTTGCATGACTTTTTTTGTGCAGAAGAGGAATCGGGAGGGTAGTGGAAGTACTAATTAGGCTACTCAGACTGCACAGATAGATTCTGACCACTTCACAAAGGTTCCACTGTGCTGGGGAGTTTGAATTGCTGTCTGTTTCTTGGTGGATACTCATTTCCTCCCAAGCAGTCTGAGGGAAAATATCTTGGCTTACAAAACCTGTTCTGTTAATGTCCAGGCATCTGTACTGAAAAACATGGATAAAAGACCCTGTTCTTAGCACGGTAGCATTGTGTCACAACCACGAGCATATTTTATCACCTGAGACTTCACGTTTCTGCTATTCAATATGTTCATTAGCAAATACACAAAATCTCAATTATAATGTGGAAATGTAAGTCTAAAACTAAGCCATGCAAGTTATGAAAATCTGTACAATGTTTTGATTATAGACTTTGGTTTTCAAAATCTTAAATTTGCATTTTAAAAAAATAAATATTTTTTTAAAAAAGAAAGGGAAAGGGCAGGAAGAAACAGCAGTCTATTCTTATTATTTCACTGACATGTACAGTAGGCCAGTTTACAGAAAGACAAAAGGTTGGTGAAATGCAGGAGCATTGCAAGCCCACCATAACATGTGACAGTATTTGACCAAAACCGCAGTGCTGTAGAAACACTTTAATCAAATACCTACCACTGTGTGAATGAATGTAAACATAAACAGATGCTGTGTTTCACATCCTGTATTGCTTTAACAGCAATTAGATCTTGCATATGAAGTGGAAAAGAAAGGAAGGAAAGTAACGTATGTCTGCTTTATAACTTTGTGTGTCTGCCTCTGAGGCATACAGTGAACTCCTTAACAGATAAACAATCATGCACTGCCCTTGAACAATATATAATTTGCATGCAGTGCAATGCAAGTATAGTCTAACTGTTATAATCCATGATAGTTAGTATCTAGTTACTAGCCCTGTGAAAATAGATCACTATGGATGGCTGCTTCTGCAACACCCAATGGAACTGCTTGACCAGGAAGATGGTGAAACGCAGGAGAATGCTGGCCAGTTCTGTTGTTCGTGGCTTTATCAAGACCGCTATTGTTGTTATCCTCTGCAGCTGATGTGACTAACACTGAGATAATAATCTGTTCATAGAATCATAGAATCATGGAATGGTTTGGGTTGGAAGGGACCTTAAAGATCATCTAGTTCCAACCCCTCTGCCATAAGCAGGGACACCTTCCACTAGACCAGGTTGCTCAAAGCCCCATCCAACCTGGCCTTGAACACTTCTAGGGATGGGGCATCCACAACTTCTCTGGGCAACCTGTTCCAGTGCCTCACCACCCTCACGCTGAAGAATTTCTTACTCATATCTAATCTAAATCTACCCTCTTTCAGTTTAAAGCCATTACCCCTTGTCCTATCACTACATGCACTCTCCAGCTTTCTTGTAGGCCCCCTTTAGGTACCATCACTATAGATTACCTTAATCTACATACAAAACATTTCCTAACTATCTTAAGTATGTACAAAAGACTGTCCTACGTGATCATGTCTACACATGTAGGAACTGTTTCTATTGATTATCTTACCCTTGTACAATTGATTAACTTTGCAGCAGGAACTGTCTGGGAACCTCTGGGACAACCAGATTCTCCACCCAGGTTGTTAATCAACACATTTAAGCATACAAATTGGTCTAGGCACAGCAGGGACTGCCTGGGAAATCTCAGGAACTGTCTGAAATTCTCACTGGGACAGCTCCTGTAACAAACTGTCAAATACTTCTTGTGAAGATGGCCAGCAGTTCAGTCAATCACCTAGTTTCAACTTGGTCTGCTGTCTCAAACCAGCCCTTTACCTCATCTGTGCAGACGACCAGCCTGGGAATTCCTGGACCACTCTGGGAATTAGGAACTTAAGTGCACTGGGAGTGCACACAGGCACAGCACTGAGACCCAGCTACACTACAATTATAATTAAAGAATTAAACTTTATATTTCTGCTTAAAACCTCATAGACCTTGCCCATCTATCTGACCAAATGATGTCAATGTCTGACCTAGTGAACTGCCTTCACAGTTCAGATGGAAGTGGCTAAGGAGTGACTCACCTCATGCTTAAGTAAATGCCTAAAGTCAGGTGATATTTATGCCATGCCTTATCCCAGCTTGGTTTTGCTCTCTGGATCACAGCACTGATTTTGACTGAATGTGCAGACTACATCAGTATTTCTGATATGAAATCACCTAAGGCAGCACTGGTAGTGAGATTTGTGGTCTACTGTTTCTGGAAACACTAAAAATTGTCCATATATGCAGCAAAGTAGGGAGCTCTTCACATTTCACTTTCAGGTCAAATGCTCATCTATTCAAAAATCTATTCACCATCCTTCAAGTTCACAGATCAATTGCAGCATGTTTGTGGGCTCAACTAGTTAAAGGACATGGCTTTTCTGCTTTACCAGTAATGAAGAGACTACGTTTATCTGAGCCATCAAGATTCACACACAGCAGAGCAGGCAACTGCTCATTCTACCTTCTGCTTCCCTCAGTTCACCTGGTGTTGTTGGCAGTCTGTCAGGCAACATCTGGGAAAACAAACTCGCCTCATCTGTATTCTACAGGTCATATATACAATACTGCTTTATCAGCCTCTCCTTCTGCTCTGGGCCAATGCAGATCACAATGCATAGGGTTTAATGCCTATGCTTCCCTGTGAGTGAACTGACATGAGATTCCACGTTGAATAATGAAATGTAGAAGCTAAGTGCTCGTGTTGCACATCTTCAACAGTTAGCTCTGGAGTTTCTTCATGTAAGACTGGACTGAAAAAACCACAATATCCTGCAGCCTGATATTTGCAAGCCACAGCTGTAATGGGTCTTTTAGATCAATGATTCACAGGTATGTTTTTTTATTTTATTTAATGTTCAAAGAAGACAATTTTGAGTTTCCAGTTATTTTGTGGGATGCATTGCTGTAATAGCTACATCTATTGCATTAGGACCAAAGCTGAGTAACATGGCTAATGTGATCTTATGAAGTGAATCTACATTGCCAAGCAACTTTCCAGTTTGTAGTCAGAGTCATATGTGACCACATAAATTTGGAAGAGTTATGTGTGGGCCATACTGAGTAGAACAAGAATGAAGTCTGCAGCTATGGAATGGCTCAATTACTGGCACCATTATCAGCTGCTCACACTTCAAGCATGCTTATTGCTGATTACTAACTGCAGTAGCAAGTTTAGTTAATGGGAGAGAATTGAACTGGCAGTACAGTTCACAATCTGAACAGCTTCTAAGTTGAGGGAGAGCTTTTAAGCATAGATCTCCCTTGTGGTTATTGGCAAGGCAATGAGGAGACAGGCCAAGTTATGTTGGGGGAGGTTACAAGCATCTTAGTAGAAATGACTGTTACAATCATCAAACTAGCTGTTTAAAAGAAATATATTCAGCAAGCTCCCATCTCAACTGTGTCTGACCCTCTTTCTGGAAATGCTGTTATCTTGGCTTAGCTCCACAGCCAACTGTCCTTCTCTTCCGCCCCATCCCCTATCATTTGCCTCAAGCAAAGACGGACGTCTCCCTGGCCATCATTTCCTGTGCTCCATCCCTCTTCCAAGCAGGCTGGTGTTAGTTTGGCAGCACCCACCTCTAGGGAGAGAATGAACATAGGCTCTTTGTGGTGCAGGATGAACATGAACAGCTGTGTCACCTTGCAAAAGGAAAAATAAGTCTTCTCTAAATTTTAAAAGGAACATCTGACGTGCTTAATTCACAGCAGCAGACAAAGCAAATATGTTGGTTTGCTGGCCCTATAAATTCTGGGATAATCAGTGGTACCTTGTCTTCCCTTTCTTGCACTGAAGCGTCCAGTTCTCCTCTAAAACCTGAGAGAAAATGACACCCACTGCAGAGCCTTATTTTCCACTCCTTCCTTCAGGACACTGGTTGCTCTAACTCTAAGCTAAACAGCATACATTTTAAGAACCGCAGGATATGCTAAGACACATTGCCAAATATTTTAGTCTCCAAATTCGGCTTTTTAAAAAATTAATACTCTAGTGGAAAGTGTTGCCTGAATTCTAAATAGCTACTTGAAAACAAAAAAGCATCCATACTATTTATGGAGGATCTAACATTATGTTCTTCCTTCCACTGTTTGAGCAGGAACAGGAGCAGAAGCAGCAGGACTTTTCCCAGGACTTAAGCTAACATACCAGCTCCTGATACTGATACTTATCCAAAGGGAAAAAACCAAACATGAAATGAAATGTTTTCTGTAGCAGCTAAAATGTTCCAAAACAATGAAACATTGGTGAATGAAAGCTAAACAGAAAATTCTCATGCTACTGTTCAGTCTAAACCCTTTTAAATGTCAGCAATTGGCATTGATGATAGGTTTAAGAAAGAACTATAGAGGGTCATTAAAACTGAAACATAGTATATACTGTAACACTGGATTCACAGATCACTTTACAGAAAGGTAGACTTTCCAGTAAACATTCCAGCATCAGCTTTATGTTTTCCTAACACTGGACAGCATAATATAGCTCCCAAGAGTACAGGTGAAATATATGAACCCAAAACAATCATTAAAACCTCTTTAGAGGCTTTGTAGGAAACAAATGAGATGAGCTTCTACAGCTGTCTGTAATCAGCTCCTCTGTCTTCTTTGCTAAAACTTGCAGAACGATCTGGATATGAACAAGCATCATACCTGGCTTTTTAAAACTCCACTTATATTTATAACTCTTTGCTGTCCTTTGGCAGTGTCTGTCACATTCATCTATGCTGAGTACTACTTTATATTGTGTTCTTTGGCTACTGAAATCAGGGAAATCGCTTGGAATGCAGCATGATGAGCTCTGAGCAAGAGTGGCAGACCTGGAAAGATGTATTTATGCATCAATATCTGCACCTAGTAAGAAAGTGGTCCCCAAACTAAAGCCTATGGGTTACATGCAAGACAGTCCAATGCTGCTTTAGGTCACTGACCACATAAAAATTCAAGTTGAGTGAAGAGGGTGGGACAAAACAAGACTTTGCTCTGTAGCCTCATCTGCACAGTGTTTTGCCTATAAATCAGCAAGTTGGGGATCACTGAAGTAAGCTCTCTTGGTTATTATTTACTTAACTAGATTGGTCCATACCCAAATGACCAGAAGGAAAACACTAAGAGGTCTGTCTTGCCCAGCTGAGAGGCTAACTAAGCACTGTAAAATCCTACAATTTGCAGAAAAACACATGTAAACACGTGTAGACACGTACAAGATTTACAAGAACAAATCTCCTTCTTGATATGAAGCTATAAAGAACAAAAGGGAGACCTCTAGCTAATTAGGTTAGTATCAGCTTATGGCTTCACGTAGAAGGACCAATAAAACAATAAAACCACCTAGAAACAAAATATTTTTCTCAAGGATCATTTTTTCCCTTTTCCACCTCTTTCTACCACTTTTTGTACTCAAGATTCTACAACATAGTGTGCTTTGAATTTTCCCCTTAATTAGCCCAGCAATTTGCTAAATATTGTTTTTTCCTTATTTCAGGGTGCTGTTCAGAACAGTCTGATAAATCATACAAATTATTGCCACCAACTCCAAATGCTAAAATCTGAATACTTCATTCTACCTCCACAGCTAAAAAAGGTGTAGTTCAAACTCAATGCTGTGCCTCCGTGATCTAATTTAAACTTTCTAAGTATGAAAAGATAATTACTTTATGGTTTGAGTAAGTGATTCCCCCCCCAACCCGAACTCTCCTTTCTTCATATTCATTCCTTTTGAAAGGGCATCCAGATAAAAAAGCTAACTATTTAAAAATGTAATACTGATACCCGATCAGAGTGTGTGTACTTACGGTGTTACACACTCATGCTTAAGGAATGCAGGGAAGTTGAGTGTTGCCAGTAACAGACTTGGGCTTATTCAACAAGATACTTAAGATTCTACCACTGCTACTAGAAAGAAATATCCTTAGCAAAACATAATGTGATCAGATGCAATTCAACCAGGGCAACCAGAATTTTCTGATAGCAAGTAAAATTCTAAGCTGCTAAACCACATATTCCATTGGTGGAGAAACTGTACTGATTTTAGCCATTTAGTATCTTCTAGTTAAGTATAACTGGGGTTACAATCACGTGGGTTAGAATTAGTTTTAGCCAGGGAGAGTATCTTAGCCAGCAGTTCTCCCCCAAGTCCCCAAACCAGCAAGATGAGAAAAAAGGGATGACGTGAAACCAGAATTGTATGAGTAACATTTGTGCCTGTCTTTCTTTACCTTGAGCTCATCTGCATCATAGAAGTCTACGCGCACAGCAGGGACCATCCATGTCTGGAACAGAGTCGCCAGGATCTGTTTGGCAATTGCATCTGCGATGAGGTGGAAGTGGAGTGGGTTTCGCCTGATATGAGAAGGGAGAGAAATGCATTAGTCCGAAGGTTTCTAGTTCCTATTGTAAAAGGACAACATCAGAACTTACAAAGCTTTATCTATGTCTAAGGTCTCAAGGTAAAGTGTACAGCATGTTCAGTGGAGTCCTGCTCTGTGGCCAAAATGCTGAGACACTTACAATTTGAATAAACATGACAATTAGAAATACTGGATCAGGTTCTGGGTGGTTGTAAATAAATACACTTCCTTTGACTTCAGTGGAATGTGATGATTTGTAACAGCTAAGGATCTGGTCCCTTCTACCAGCTCCTTAAAAGAAGACCAAGTTAATACCATTTTGTGGACTTGAGCTGTGAAAGTGAATGCTTTCAGTTTTCTAGGTCAATCTGGTAATTTATCTTTGTGGCAAGAACAACTGTCTGTGGAGAAGTGGGGGGAGGGAAGGTTAAAAAAATAATCGTCTGAATGAGGTGAAATTCCAGGACCATTGAGTTTACACGCATCTTTTCTGCAAAGTAAACGGGGTATCAACAGCTGTCCTACAGGAACTCAAAATTAGATGTTTCAGGTGAGTGCCTTCTAGCTACTGCCATAGTGAATAGAATGGAGATTGTAAATTTCCCCACAAACCTTGCTCCTAAGAGGGATGGAGGATTGAAAAAAAGCAGGAACAAAGAAAATATTTCACTTCAGAACACCAGATTTGGGTTCACCTCTGTACCTATAGGACTTGTGCTAAGTCAAAAGCTTCACAAGAAGATGAGTGAAGCCAGTATCAGCGTAAGTGGCAAGGTTTGACAAGGTGTATGGTTTTTTTATAGTAATGTGTACTTGGACATTACAAATACCATGTTTAAATCCCTTAACCTTGCTTCTCTCTTTGAGGTACAGTAAGCAACCAAGTCTGGTCTTTACTCAGCTTCTGCTGTAGGACTATGAAAACCTGCCAGTGGAAGTTAGTCACGATTTGTAGTCTTCCATGTTTATCCCTAGCTTAGCAGCTTTCCCTGTTAGCAGAGAAGGACAGAGTTTGCAAAAGCCACTAAGAAGACAGATGGTTTATTTAGACTTTAGCATAGGCTCAACCTTTCTTCAATTCCTAGGGTGGAAGAGTGGAGTCTCATTTCTGTGAAATTTATAAAGGTGAATGGGTGTACTTGCTAACTGATATTTTTCATCTAAAAAGAGGAGCATTTAGTTACAGATGCTGGTTAAAGTGGAAGACGACCGATGCTACTATATTCTCCTGTGTGAATGAGAAGTGAGGAAATCTATGTCAGTTCAGGTCAATTTACTTCCATGACACTTTTGGGCGTAACCCAAAAGATGGTTATTTCTTTCTCCATTTCCTGCATTAATGAACAAGATGTGCTTTTCTCTTTAATGCTACTCTTCTTGCTTTGATGAGTAATACTGTTTCTCACTGAATAAAGTCCACAAGAAAACGTAAAAATGCGTATCATGGTTTATAGTATCATAACACACCTCTCAGCTGAAACAGGAGATTCTTGTGAGAAGCAATGTATGCCTGGATTTTGCAGTGTTAGAAATACTGCACCTAAGATCCAATCCAATACCCAGGGATGTCAGTGAAGCTGTTGTATTGGCTTCAAGGGCACTGTGGATCAAATTACGTGCTTACAAGAAAAGCAGAAAAAGGCTGGTTAGAAGCCTTATATATAGATAATCATTACGGCAGAATAAACCCGCAGTTGATCTGTGTTTAACAATATCCAAAACACTAAGCAACAACATGCTTTCCAAAAAGACAAAGCTCTTTAGATCTCCAGCTTGTCCTGGATTGAGGAGGGGAGAGGGAAGGGCGTAGGCTGCTAGCTGCTGAGCGTCCCATTACCAAGCTAAAGGGATCACAGCAATTATTTCTGCTTCACCAGCCCAGCAGGAGGGAAGAAGAGGACATCCCGGCTCATGCAGATTCCGCAGTAACCAGGCACCTTGCCAAGAAAAAATCAGGAAATAGCAGTGATCAGGAAATACATTTCATTAGCAGAGAAAAGGCCAAGAGAAACAAAGTACAACACTAGTAGCTTTGGGTACAGGCAAAGCACTATCTTAAGGCAAATAGGTGTTGAACGTCAACATACACGTTCCACACAGGTCCCTCTGCTTAGCAGGGGCTGAGTCTGGTATCTGGCAGGACTATTTCCCAGCTGATGTTCTTTAGTAATTTCTTTTCCTTTTTTCCAGGGTCATTTATCTATATATTGCAAAGTAGAATAAGAAGAGTAAAAAATCAGTTAAAAACAAGAAAGCTACATCTTCTTTCAAACCATCATTTAGTTAAATGGAATTGATATAAAACATTTGAAGATGAAACACACTAGTTGAAAAGAAAAAATCTGAAACAAAGACACTCAGATGTTCAGTAGCAGTTTATACTTATCTGAATGACCCAGAGTGTATGAAACTTAAATGGGAACAAGTGGGTGACATTTTCTTTAGTTCAGCTTCTACTGGGAAAAAGAAAAAAGGAGTAGTTGTACTCCTATACAGAAATCTCTTTAAAGTTGTTAGCCTCATGGTAAAGATTCAGCTGGAAGGAAAGTATTTGTCAGGGGCAAAGCAGAAGATTATCACTTACAGAAATATATCCCCAAAACAGAATAGTGACCTGCTAACATCTACAATTAAATGTGCATCACTCACAGAAAACTTTAGAAAGGCTTTAGTTATGTGAAATGTGAGTTTTAGCATGGTGCTAGAAGCCAACAGAGCACAGAGTCAAACCTGGAAGACCTTCTAAAGGTAACGGTACTAGCATACACACATATGACATGTTTTACCTCTTCTGGTGTCTGCAATATGCAAAGCCTAAAAGATATGGATTGCTTCAAAGTGTTTATGAAACAAGTTTAGAAGCTTAAAGATCAACCAGCATGCATTGTAAAAGATACAGAAGAGATTCTGTAAGATGAGAAATCTTTCTCAAGAGATATGAGAAAGGGATGCCATCTTTCCTCTTAATTATTAGCCAACATGACTGAATCACTGGCTGTAAGAATTAGGGGTGACAATCAGAATATTGTGAAGGATTCCACTGAAAGCTACATTTCATTAGACTCAGATGTTTTGCTGTACCATTTGGTGTCAGTGAAAGCTATTCCATTCTTCAGATTGGTCTTTTTCCAGGACAGAGACATTTTGGGATATGAGGTTTATAAAACTGAAATCAAACTGTATTGCTCCTATGATAAGTTAAGGGATAGCTACGTGGAGAGCTATCCTTCACAGGCATTTAGCAGCTACAGTTTAAAAAGTCTGGGAGATACCCGAGTCTTACAGAGGAAGGCTGGAGAGTCCCTCACTTGGTTAACAAGGAAGGGTGGCATGGCCTTTGAAGAATTTTAACGAGGTGCTGAAGACACTGAAGTTTGCTAGTGGAAGTTGATAGGCATGAAACTGGAAAAACATGATGCTCTGGTTAAAGAAAAAACCGACTTCTTTCTGTTGTGAAGGTAGATCAAGTTATGAAAAGGATTTCAATGCTGTGGTTTCCTGCAATAGCAGGGGAGTTAATGAGATGACCAAACAGGTTATTTCCAGTTCCCTGAGCCTCAGGACTTCAGTGCAGGACATTTTTCTTTGGTTGAAGGGAACCTGGAATCAAGTCTCAGAGAAAGTGATGACCAACACAAACCTTCTCTTCTCTCATTCCAAATGTGAGATGGACTTCCTTTGACTTCAACTTCTCTAACCAACTCAAAGCACAGCTGTATGTTGTGTTTATTTTTAACATATATGTTATCCCATATAACTCATTTTCCACTGAGCACATCAAGACAATGAAAGAACCACACACGGTAGAGGTTGGTTATATCTTGTACTGCTAGAAAGCACTATACTGTAAATGGTGACAGTATATGCAACTGTGGAATAATATAGGTCAATATATGACAATTTTGATAAACTTATCTTACAAAATTAATAGCTTTTGGAAAATTCCCAGCATTCATGTGAATTCTTATGTTGGAAGTTAAGGTTTCTAGTGTCCCGGGTTTGAAAACAGACAGCCCTTGAACTCTGAGCCCCAGGTCTTCCAGATTCCTCACTATAGAAGTAGGTATTGAAACAGCCAGATAATTTCTCCCAAGGTCCAGAAACCACTTAATCTCATTTACCTCAAAGTATTTGAACATCTGAATTTTTACCAACTACAACTTTTCACAGTTTCTGCTACATGGAAAATGCTGACGCGCTAATGTCTTAATGTGGAAGAATGCCATTTCAAAATATGGGTATTTCCCATCAAGTGGAAACTCAAGCTTTTAACCACTCTATTCAGAAAACTGGAAATGTTCATATATTAAATTATTTCCACTTATCTTAAGATCAGAACACAATCTGACAAAGTAAACCATATGTAAAGAGCACACATTTATTTTCCTAAATCGCTTTCCTGAAAAGTGAATGAAAAGAGATTCTGGCCAAGATTTTCAAGCATGGATGCTTAAATACAGGCTCTTAGACCTAAATATAGAAGCTTAAATGAATGCTCTCATTTTTAGAATTGCTGAGGTCATATAAAGTTTAGTAAAATGAAAAGAAGTCAGTAATTTTAAAAGTCAGGCTATGAATTTAGAAGCCTATTCTGAGGTACCCATTTCTATTTTTTTTTTATTATTATGTCTTATTTTTACATTTCAAAACTGATCTGCTCGCTCAAGCATTTGTGGCCCATTCTTTTTGAATAGCCACTGCCACAGAGTTAAATACAAAAATCTTCAACTGAAAAAGGGAGTAGTGAACCAAGACTCACTCTTTCTTTCTGTATTATTCCATAGCTCAATTGTTAGCAATTCAAAAAGCAGCTGCTTGGTTGCACAGTTCTTTCTCTTTAACACAGGAATTTTATTTTCTAAGAATATAAAAAGGTCAGTAGCCCAGTGGGTTTATTTCCAAAACCTATACTTTATTAAGGGAAGCACAACAAGGTAATACCTTTTATATCTGTAACAAATGGTTACAAGAACTTCAAACAGAAATTATAAAAGGCAGCTTGGGAAATTTTTATTTTCCTAATGCCCATATGGCAATCCCTTTCTCACATGGGGAGAATTTTAATGTGGAAATCATTACAGATTTTTCATACCCCTTCACATCCAGTAGTGATTAAAATGCTCCCCAAACTATTGGAGAGATCTTAAAGATGCACTAGCTGCCTCATTGATGGATCTTCTTGTTTTGTGTTAATTTACAGAAGCACTTTGGGAAATAATAAGAGATTTAATGCATAGATTTTTTTTTAAACATTGCTTTCTCGATTATGCCTCCATTGTTAGGACAGCTAGAAAATACAAAAAGAGGTGTGTATTATTGATGCATCTATACGGATCAGAGAAACCAGTACATGCTTTACAGTTTTTACCAGAAGAAACTCCCACAAATTAGGCTGACATGTTAGAAAAGTTGGAATCAATGACAGAGGTTTTAAATTCTCCGATTAACTCCATTAAGGCAAAGTGGTCTCCATGGAATACAGCCATTAGATTACATAAGCTTTAATTACTAGCCAGTGTTGACTTGTGACTCTTACTTGGAAATTACATGTCATTCTTTTATTTAATTTAGATTTTCATTTGGTTTGCCTTATTCTACTTGCTCTAAGAAAAAAAGTTTATTATTCATACAGCAATCTATAACAAAGTTCAATATCCTAATCTTAAAAATGCTTAGACATATGCTTATCTTTAAGGTTATAAGCAGCCTTCTTAAAGCAAAGAGGTTACTTCGTATTAGAAAGCATTTGTCTAGTTGACTGGTTTTGTTTGCACTACGAAACCCCATCATCATTACTATGCCACTATTGCTGTTGGATAGATGGAGCGTACAGCTAAAGAAGTAACCATAACGACTTCTCCAAAGAAGAGGGACCAACATAGGACAAAAATAAAAAAGGCAGTATTAGCTGGCACAAAAGAGAAGTTAACTTTTCACAGATTCTCAGGTTGACCTAACTGCCAGCTACATGTTATAATAGTGTAATTTTGGTCTTTCTTTGTTCCCAAATGAAACATGGTTTTTAGCATGTCTTTGGAAAAGATAAGATTACATTAAAAATCATTTTATCTCTTACTCAAGGTAAGACTTACCTAAGCAGAGACAGACATGATCTTTGTAATACGAAACTGTAACTCGTGGGCTGTTTCTGTGGCACTTGAAGCTTTACAATTTTCAGAAACAGAGTAAAACTTTGAAAATGACCAATGTAACTTGGACAAGTAGTTGCAAAAGTTTCAAGGAGAGTTATTAGCCACAGGACACTGCTTCAGTTTTGAAAAAGAAATGCAGATACTTTTTGCATACTGCTATATGCATTGTTTCCAAAAGCACCTGCATTTCATTTTGCCTATTTGACCCAATATCTTTAATTTTATTTTTTAGTCCTTTGCTTGGGTAAAACTAAAGTTAAGTTCCACTTAGGACACAGTGATATGAGCTTGGCTGTGTTAAACTGGCTCAGAAAGAAGATTTTTTGCCCCTGCAAAAGATTTATAAAATCTGTTGTAATTAGGAACTAGATGCCCGAGAGACGAAAGCAGGAAAGTTACAGACTAGGACTAAGTACTCATTCTACAAGATTCCCTCTGTGCAGCACTGCCAATGCATATTTATCACAGTCTGCAAACCCTGCACTATCCCAGCTCTGCTGAGTCTCCTCCTGAGAACAGACTGTCAGTTGTGTCAAACTAGGTGTTAAAAGCTGCTGGGATTTTGTGGCTTGAACATACGTTTTCTAAAGACAAAACTGGAATCAAACTCCTTTTCCAGTAGGAATGAAACACATTTCCGAACTATGGTGTTCTTATAAGGAATCAGCCACACCACCCCTTCCCTCTCCCCACTCTCGAACCTGAAGACAGATATAGTTTCTCAAATGGTTTGAACAAGTAGCTTGCCTAGGTCTCACAATATTTATAGTATGACCAGAATCAGAAACTTGCTTTTTTAGACCTGGGGAGAGCTGAAATGTTCAATATGCAGGACTTGCTGTACATTCATGCAAGACAGAAGAGACAGAACACTCCACCTATAGAAACTCCTGTAGCTTTTATTCTTAATGACCCAGCACCCCTGCTGTTTTGTGTCTCTCTATCTAGCACTCGGGCTCAAAGCTGGGGGTATAACAAATATGTTAATGCATGGAGGGAAGATGATTAGACTGACATGCCCTCCTTTTCTCAGAATTCTTCTATTAGAGAAGTAGGGATTCCCTACAGAAGTATGGAATTTAGGCACCTCTTTTCGTATCAAAATGCACAGCTAAAACATCCTTTAATTACTAAACTAGATGGAAATGCTAATAAAAGCACATGACATCTCCATGAATCCCAGACAGATTCACTGAAATCAGTACCGTTACAACAAACGCCAAGTGATGTGCAGCAGGAACAGACGAGGATTTAAGTGTGGTTGCTTTGAGGGACCAGTTGTTTAACCAGTAGATTGTATTCAGGGTGTTGCAGGGCAGGATTGAGGTGTAATGGTACAGCTGCTCAAGGAGAATCCACACTGTGCCTGGCTACATAGTAACAGCTGACTTCTACACAAGCGTCTTTCAATTGTACAATGCACTCTCTTACACGCTTGTTACTGGCAAATTCTAGCTGTATCAGGTTTGGTTGAACACTGATCATCAGAAACTTCAAAAAGGAAAAAAAAAATATCTCTTTTACAATATGTTTCGAGGCATGTTCTGTTCTTGCAAAACTATATTTGAGATTGAATGTGGTGGTCCTACAAATGAAGGACCAGTAGTCTAACTTTAGAGATTAGGATTGAACAAGCAAACTTCTTCTCCACTAGAAACATACAGTCCTTTCAAATGTCTGTTTTTCTTGGCTTATTGGACAATGCCAGCTAGGATGCATTCCCTGGTGCACATTTAGGGGTTGGAAGAAGAGACATTTCCATGCCTGTTTTCACTGATGACCCTCAAGTCAGATGGTGAACTTGCTACTGATGTCATGAAGTATCCACCGTCTGAACCAAACACATCCAACTTTCCTAACTCATTCCTCCTAATGCAGTATCATGACCTGTCTCCATCCTTCTTTCCTACAATTAAATAGATCCTATCAATTAAAAGAAGCTTTCTTTCCAATCATCATAATTTTTGAAGTGCCTACCAGTCTCCAAGATAACATTGCTTGCGCATGGCAACCAATGCAAGGAATCTTGGTTCTAAATGAATTTTCAGCTGAGTTTGTTGTTTGTTTGTTGTTTATTCTCCAGGCTTCTTCACCATTGCTACTCCAAAGATAAAGATCCAAGAAAGGATTGTTTCTGAGGCATGGACCTCTGCACATGTAGCCGTAGCATCAACAGAGAAGCCTGTGTTTTCTAGAAGATAAGGAAGAAATGTCTGTAAGAAGCTCTGTCTCTTCTTTGACAACATATTCCCTTTCTAGCGAACAATTTAATGCCTAGTGAGAAAAGCTAGTTCTAGGCAGGAATGGACTTAGATTTTTCTTTAAGTATATTTTGAGCAAACAAGCGAGATAGGTTATCTTGAATGTAACTAACTGTACTAAAGTTTCATTAGCTATACTGGACTTTATCTTGATCACTTCTGCTGAGCTAGACAAATCCTTTGAGATGAGCCTGCTAGCCAAACAGCGAATATGTTCTTGACAAGGGCAGAATCCACCAGACTTAGAAATACCCATGTTACTTCCCTTTGTTTTGATTTCATATTTTTAATTAGATATATTTCCAAATTACATAATTCTGCTATATAATGGCAGAATTGTTTATAAGTTTGCTAATTGTTCAGATGAATGGCTTATGTAAAACAGGGACATTTCCTTTAAGTAGCACAAAAAGAGACTGTTTAAACCTTTGAGCTGTGAGATTCCTATTATTTACAGCACATTTTGAAACCTACAGAATATTAGAGTCTTCTCAAAACAGATGCAAGTACTAGGAGAGAAAAATGGGGAGAAGCTAACCACTAGGATAACTCGTATCACCATAAAAATGCGTATTTGCAAGAAATCCCTTAGAAACAACAATCAAAATAGACAAAACCCTACACATCTTTGCAATATAAAGCCAGTTTACACTGAATAATTCAAAAGTCTAATTGGAAGTAGATACAGTTTTAAAATTTAACAGGATTTTAACGTTCAGAAAAATTCTGCACAGAGCATCATACACGTTTTTACTGTTGTTTTGCTTTTGTTAAGTTTATGTTAGCATTGTTTTTCCTGCTCCTAGCCCTCATCTAACATGAACATGCTACTTCTGGAAAGACTTGCAACGGCTATGTGTTGATAGTGAAATGTGCTCTCATACTTTGGAGAATTTCCCCTCTCCACCTGCACTCTAGTCAACTTCTTAAATAATATTTACTGAGTCTTTTTCCACATTGTACAAGGTGAGCATTTACATTCTTTTATGACGCTTACCAAAAATGGGTAATAGTTAAAATGGTGTACTAAAACCATTGTAAGGGTGTGATTACTAAGACTGTTCCAGCAGCGGACTGGAGGCAAACATAAGGAGGAAGTTAGGGGACTGGAATGCCCCACTCCAGCTAGCTATAGAAAGATATTAGCACACAACATGAACAAGAATCATCCTCCGTCGTATAAAATATCATTCAATATAAAGCAGTGTATTGAAACTACCTTCTTAGTAAACTCTTTATACTTTACGCATGTTTTATTAGTCTATTTGTCCTGTTTGAGTCAAACAGTCTGATTAGTCTCTCATGTCCCTACTTTGATCCATTTTCTGCAACACTGTTGGAAAACATCTCTGAGAGACATTACTAAACTGGATAAGGGATATACACATATGCCCACACACAGTTTAATACCATTTCTCTTTTTCTGGAGCTGCTGTTTATTAAGGGAATTGGTTGTTTTGTCTTCCTTGTACATTTATGCCTCTTTATTTTGGGATCTAACTGTGCTCCATGTGCTAAAACCAGGTTGCAAATGCTGTTATTATTATTATTGACAACATTCAGGAGTGTGCAGATGCTTTACAGTACAGATGGATACTGTCACTATTCCCACAATGCAACAGGAGTAGCAGGTGGATCTCTGATCCCTCTAATTCACTGTAGAAATCTTTACACAGGTGAATCTATTTGTGGTGGTCATAAATTTCGTGCTTCCTTCCTTCCAAAGAAAAAGCAACCAGGGAAGGGAATCTGACTTTCTTTTGAAGTAAGAGAGCAAATGTAAAAAGAGCTTATTTAGCCATAATCAGATATACAATATACAAGAAAAGAAAGCTACCTTTACCTGTGAAATAAGACAGACTTGACAAGTGTGACAACATCCCGACTGGCATTGTACCCTGCACAGACAATGGCAACATGGATGGTCTGTGGGAGAAAAGGAACAAAAAGAACAAAAATTAAAGCCTGCTCCTGTGTTCTATCATTCATTAAGGAAAGCACATACATGACAGTGCTATTATTTAGTGCAGCAATTGTTAAAGATTTGAGTGGGCGTTTTGCAGCTGTTTGCAGCCCACTTGAGGCAGTTTGTTAAAAACATCTTAATTGAGTTATAACACCATCATCATTCCAAAGTCATTACTATCCCTAAATTACATCAGATGTCTGAACAGAATCGCATTTATTAGCTAAGAACATATGTGTGTGTATGTGTACATACACATATACCCATTTCGCAGCACACAAAATTCTGCATATGCAAACATGCAGACACTTTAACCTTCTGAACTGAATTTTAAAATTATGTCTGATAATTAGAAGCAGATATGCTCTTAGAAATTTTGCATTATTTCCGTCTTAAGGACAGCTACTAAGGAGAGGGAGAGCAAGCTCTGATGAATGCGTATGTGTGGGACAATTGGTTTGCCAGGGGCTAGGTGCATCCCAGTGATAAGACAGGACACGAGCTGTGAAGGCAGGTGGTCACTTCCCTGCTTGTGACTAGTAGTACGGGCAGTGTTAATGTGAAGTTAAATACAACTCCCACACACATTCTTCCCACCCCAGCACCTTGGCAAATTACCACTTATTCTGTACCTTCTTACCTCCCTTTTTAATATGAGGCAGAGGTTTACTCATCTCTTCAAGAGGAAAGGGAAAATTGAAAAGGCGCTACTAGTCATTATTATTAAGGTAGTAAGTAATAATTTGAAAAATGTTGTTAAGTTACTCTTCTCTGGTTTTAAAATTAGCCATTGCTATTCCCTGGGGACAAAAGAAAATTAATCTTAGCAAGTTCTGACCCCAGCTTCTGCATTTTTCTATTTCTTAGTGGTCACAGAAACGAAGGAGAGTTCACCATGCTGGAAGCACAAAGCTGCGACTGGGGACACAGCTGTGAAACTGCAGGGAAGCCTTATTTGGCTTCCATTTAGTTAGCTGTTTCTCACACACACAGCTTTCATTTTCCACAGAAAGCCCACTACGCACATAACAAATGGGGAATTCTGCCTCCTCACGTCGTCATAGATTCCCAAAGTCTGGCTTGTAATGGAAGCAGATTTACACAAGAGGTGGCATGTGTTGGGCACGTCTAAAGAATCCATAGCCCCATCGATTAACATCACCTGGTACAGGGCACAATTTGAATCATATAATTGCTAAGTGGCTGTGCCATTGTGCAATCCCCACATGAACATCGCAGCTGCCTCCAGCCCTAGTGTGCCTCACAAGCTGAGGCACATTGAAGATCTGAAGTTTTAAGAGGACTTGAATTAATAAGGCAACTGTCTGTCCAGAGAGGTGTGAGAAAGAAGGTATTGCAGTACATTATGGCAACAGCTCTGTGAGGTATTCAGCACTTTAAATTTATGTTAAAGTCAATGGGAGTTGAGCATGCTCAGCATTTTGCAAAAACTGATTGTGTTTCTCTCTTGTGATAACAATAGGCAAGAACAGAGGCTGCTTATTGACAACTTTTATTGCAGCAGTGGTTTGTACCATACTTATAGGCATGGGTTCCTGTGGGTGCAGATTCCTGACGCTGCCTGCACTGCCTCCTCTCTTGTCACCAGCTGGTCTTTTTCAGGCTTTTGGAAGGCCTAAGATCCTTCTGTTCAATGCCAATTAAAATCAAATTAACAGAGAATGGTTTCATGCCTGCTTTAAACACTTCACCTGAAGACACTGGACCAGACACAAACGTTTTATGGGCATTGACAGAATAGCACTGTTATACCACCGTCAACATCATTTTATACTACCTCTACTTGTCAGAAAACCTCTCCTCACAGCCTCTCTCTCCACCTTTCAAATCCCCACAAAATCAGAGTTTATTCTGCAAGGACTTCCTGCATCTGTTCTCCTTTTCCTAAAGCACTTTGTTTCAAAATTAAAAGTATGCTTTCCCTGGTGTCTTTTCACAGGTGCTGTTGTCTTGCACGCTGTTTCAGCCAGGGCACAGCGAGAAGACAGCACTTGCTGCTCTTCTGAATGTCCTTCTCCAGTTCAGAGACACAGGCATCCATATACCTTCCGCTCAGCCTCCCTGGGGTGTTTGATACTATTTATCAATTCTATTCCTGCCTGCAATAAGCTATAGGAAAGAGCAATAATCCTCAGAGAGAATAGAAACCTAGTCCTTTTTTTTCCAAAGTTTGTGCCCACAGCATGCTGCAAGACTCAGTCTGTTCCTCCTTTTCTTGATTCACTTACCTCTCCCACAGTGTTTAACTGTTAAACAAAATAGTGGGAAAATTGATAAGTAAACGTGAGCTCAACAACCTGAACTGTTTGCAGATGTTTGCATCCTAACTAAAAAGTTTTATTTGGATGTTTGGATAGAGAGCAGCTGGCTGTAGCCAAATCCTGGCAAGACAGGGCAATAGTGGCTGGAAGAAGGAAGCACTTCAAAGAACTTGCATCCTCCTGAGTATACTACTATAAGCATCAGCTCCCAGATTATGAAACTGGTTAGCAGCATCACAGCTCTCTCAAACTCGTCCTTTTCTGTCTGCAGATGGCTAGAAGACTGTATCCCCATCCCACCAGAATTGGGCACTGTGATTCATACAACCTCCAGACTCGATGACTGCAGCAAACACCTAGAAATAAAGCCAGATAAGCCAAGAATGTTCCAACTTCTGCAACATGCGGCAGCCTGTCTGCTTGGTTCAACATGCCTCTCCAAACATCTCACACGAAGGCACTGCATGCTACACTTGCTCCACACTGTTTACAGTCTGTGATAATTCTAGTTGTCAAACTCCAGCTTGGATATTCAGAAGTCACTGAGGGACTAAACTGAGCTCCTTGAAAGTGTCCATCCTCCTACGACACTCTTTTTAAATTGAATGATAGGCATGTTCATCACTAGTAGATGTTGCAAGAATTCTGGACACAGGCCATTCACCGGAGCTGCTTTTAGACAGATTAAATGATGATACATCTGGCTTTCCAGAGTCAATGAATTCTTCCTCTGCTTATACATACAGATATGAATAGCTAATCAAAACACCGTGGAAGTTAATGAAATTGTTCTTCCTACAGGTTGGGGATCAGGGACACAAAGAGAATTATTTTTGATTTTAAATAGTTTAGGGAGCACTCAAGCCCAGGTACTGAAAGGCATTTAAGGTAGTTAAGCTTCTTTAGGAAACGGAGTTTAAATAATCCAAGGTGCATGCTAACATGGTTTAGAAACTATTACTTTAGCCACTACAGACAAAGAAAAACTGTTTCTGAAAGCAGTATTTCATATAAGTACATTCTGAGGTAATATTAATGGGACGAAAATATCCAAAACCACATGAAGAACTGGGCCTTAGATCCCACGCTGGTGAGGAGTATAAGGTACCTAGATAAACAGATGTTATTTTTTTTCCTCTTCAGGCTACTTTTTGGAATGGGGAAATAATGAGCTTAACAAACGCTAATTAGTTCTTACAGCTAAAAATAATCTTCAGTAAAGCATTTCATACTTCAATAATTTTCCAGTAGTACTAGCCAGGCCTTCCATTGCAGTTGCTTAATCCTCCATAAATAATTATTGAATGTGGGTAAGAGATATTAAAAGCATGTTACAAAAATGTAAATATGCTACAAATGTTTCCCAGAGGCAGGTAAGATCTGCTTTTCCTGTGTTTTGTGGTGCTTAAGTTGCTGGGGGCCTGTTCTTTGTGGCTCTGGAGCACTACACACTTAACCCTATAGAGCAACACTGTTGAGAATAGTGACAATAAAAATACGCCTGTAAAAATGTTTCAAATGTTAAATATTCTGTTAACCTACTAAATGCTATACTGCTAATTAACCATTTTCATAGAATCATAGAATCATTTAGGTTGGAAAAGACCTTTAAGATCATCAAGTCCAGCCGTAAACCTAACCCTGCTAAGTCCACCACTAAACCATGTCCCTAAGCACCTCAACCACACATCTTTTAAATACCTCCAGGGATGGTGACTCCACCACCTCCCTGGGCAGCCTGTTCCAATGCCTGACAACCCTTTCAGTGAAGAAATTTTTCCTAATACCCAATCTAAACTTCCCCTGATGCAACTTGAGGCCATTTCCTCTTGTCCTATCACTTGTTACTTGGGAGAAGAGACCAGCACCCACCTCTCTACAACCTCCTTTCAGGTAGTTGTAAAGAGTGGTAAGGTCTCCCCTGAGCCTCCTCTTCTCCAGGTTAAACAATTTTCTCATATATAACCTCTTTTAAAAGTATTTATAAATGCACACTTAATTTAAACTAATCGTCCAGTTTATGGAGGCACAACTGGAAAGATACTGTGATAACATCGTAAGAAAGAGTGGTATCATTCTATTACCTTCCATAAGCATTATGATCTTCACCTGAAGCCTGTTATTTGTGCCTACGTCTGTGTAAGGACTACTCTTACCTATATTTCCAAAGTTTGTGTTAAAATTGTCTCCTACCGGGAAGGCATGACAGGGATCTGCTCCCTTCAGGGAGAAGACCTTTGGTTGGAACTCTGACTTTTTCTTGCAATATAATGCTGGTCCATTTTATAATATCAGAAGAGCTCTCCTGTGATGCAACAAAGTAGGAAGCAGTGGCTGGAATGCAACAAACCCACGATTTTTTTATGTAGATCACTATTATTATCACACAGATTATGCTTTATCAGGTATTTAATGTTCATTCATTGTAACTGCATTTTCAAAAGTTTTAATCATCACTAAAGACCATCCCAAATTAGATTCTGAAATGTCAGCTTCAGTAAATCTCAAAGAACTGCCTCAATGAAATAAACAACTTATTCCTAGCTCTCTTTGTCTCCCCCAGAGCCCCAGTCTTCTTCTCAGGACCCTTGTCTCTTTCTACTCAAGCTGTTGATTCTTGCTGTGATATATTCCAGGATGAGAGGCTAAAAAAGATTTAGTTTACACCGCTGAAACACTGAAAACAGAGGGTGAATGCACTCAAGATACCACTGACACAAACATGGAACCAGAATCTACAGTAATAGGATAAATGATGAGACCTCTGGCAAATCTGATAATAAGGAAGTTTAATTTTAACTTCCATTGCTGTTACTGAATTACTGAGTGAATTCCTTAAGAAAAAGAAGAAAAAGCTATTTCGTTATCAAAATAGTGTGTGGTGAGATAGGGGGTTGGCAAATAAAGTGAAGTTTCGTATTTTATATAACCATTGCCTCCAGCACAATGCTAAACCCCACTGAGCAAGTAAATTTATTGGCAAAGCACATTATAATCTGAACGGCCACTTAAACTATTCCTCCTTTAAGCTGCTATTTTTGTGTCCCAAATTGGTTGGTGCATTGAACAACCGAGAACTGAGATTCAGCTCATCACTGCATGGCATGATAATAAGGGAGAAGTGAAGTTTGCTTATTGATGGCCTGCACCTTCCCTTATTAAAAGAAATACCAAATTGCTTACAGGGAGGAAAATCAGACCCTCATTATCAGGAGGAGGGAAAATGAAACACAGGCTCCTCCTTTTCCCTCTCCTTAAAATAATGTTGGTTCCTTTTTCCACACTGACAGACAAAGCTGTCCAACTGGAAAGCAGTAATTCATTCTTAAAAGATATTTGATAGTTCCCATTAAATAGACTTAATGTGAAGAGATAATTAGGACTTCTTTTTTTCTCTCCCACTTATTTTCTTTCAACTTTTATCTTCCCAGTGGCAGAAAGCAGGATAAAAGGTGATACGGTATTACCCTCTTTGTAGAAATGAATGGAGGAATTATTTTTGATATCTTCGCCAGCTGGGATTGGCACAAGGCCTTTAAGCAAAGATTTCTGTTTTGGATCTATCCATATTCAGAACTGTCATCATTCAGACACCTGACAGCTAAATAGCTGGATGACATCCACAAAACTACTGGCACAAAATGGGGAAAACCGAACCAAAGCAACCCCCCAAAACCTTCTTAGAAACAGATCTCCTGTTCCCTGCAGCTAACCATACCTCTTGTGTACGGCTCACACAAAGCAGGTGGTTCCACAGTAGCATCCAGATACACTCCTGAAAGTGACTCAAAAGCACAGGCTGGCTCCATAAACCACAATTTAATTAATGGTAAACCCTGAACTGTTCCAGTACAGATGCACAAATAAAGGAATAAGGCTTTTCAAAGCACTGCGGTGCTTTCACTTCACTTAGAAACACACGGGGTCAGTTTGCCACAGGTCATTATCAGCACAGCTGTACTGAAGTCAGCTTGGAACAGGGCTTTGATTTTCACACCAGGTTTGGGGACACAAGAATGAAAAAGACAAAAAACTCTGATCAAATAATAACTCAAAAGATACTCAGATGATTAAATGTTTTAAAGGTTTTTAAAAAAAAAATAATTAAAAATTATCTAAAAAGTTGCACCCAGTAGCCCTTTTAAGAGGCTAGTTTCTGAGCAGAAAGTTTTGGGGGGAAGAAGAGAAAGATCTGCAATGTCCTTCAGGGATCAAATCTACCAAGCTTTGTTTCTGGCAGGTTCTTTTTGTTTATTTACCTCACATTTTTCCACTGCTGGTTGCTGCCCACACTCAGAGCTGTTCCCCGCCACAATGCCAGCCCGCAGGCTCTCGCTGTCGCCTGTCCCTTCTTCCATGGAGTAGGTTTTGGAGTGATTGCTGCGGTGGTGAGAGGGGCTGCGACTCTGTGCCAGGCTGAGCTGCTTGCGAAGCACACGGTTCTCCTCCTCCACCTCCCGCATGCGGACTTCCAAGCTCTCGCGCTCCCGCTGGCTCGACGCCGTGTACCGAGGACTGTGGGGCTGGGATTCAAGTGGAGACAGTGACACTGGCTTCCCATCTGCAAGAGAAGGAAACAAAACACTTCTGTCAGAATACACTTGAAGTTGCATTTTCTGTTAATGTTTGCATCGTGAGGCAGGGATGTGTTTCAAATACAGCCATGTTTTACAAGGACATGGCACTTCAAGGCACTGCTTAAGTGCACAGTAAACTTGGACAAATGCTGAAGTTCTATGAGCTACAGGTCCTAAGAATTTTAAAACCACACTAAAAGATAAGCATGTGTTTCTTTTGTTCTGGATAGGGTTGCCTGCCAGTCTCTAGTCTGGGAAGACAGTCAAGAACAAAAGGATTTAATTCAAAGACAGTTAATATATAGTTAAATATATTTTAGAAACATATGCAATGCAAAATTATTTTCCTATTTCCCCTTTCCTCCACAGTCAAGCTACAGCATTTTGGTTACCATTTTGTGCCAAAAAGTAGCCCCAGCTGATTCTCATGCGAGGAGCAGATGGTTTTTATTCAGCAACACAATATTATATGCTTGCTGAGAAGTAAGAGCTTCAGAGGGACAGAAACATTCAATACACATGTGGGTCAAATTCTGGCAAGTTATTTTGGCTGAAAAAGACAACAAGGGAATTTTGAAAAAACCAAAATGGTACAATTCATCACCTTTAACTGAAAGCTTATATTCCAGAAATATGAAACACTTAATTTTCACATTTTCAAAAGGTATCTTTTTTGTTCAAAACAGCATTAAATAATGAGCTAGATATAAAGTATAAAAAAGGTAAATTAACCTGAAACCAAGGTCCGTAAACAAAGACAATAATTGCAACACATTCTACCATCACTTCCCAGTACATTACTGCTACCAAATTTTGAAGGGAGCAAATAGGGATGCAGATTATGTGATTTCAAAGGAGACATATTTTCATATAATTTTTAATAAAGCTGTATGTATATGCACAGAGTACAAATGCTTGAAAGGTGGTAAAAAAACCTCAAATGAAACTACTGTTCAAAAATGTTCAATTGAAATAAAATTGAAAAAAAGCAAAAGACAGTGACTGTTATCCACAGTGTTGTAATTAGCAAGACATTCCTTTACAGTGAAGATATGCAAGGGTACTGAGGGAGCTGATGGAGGAGCTTGCCAAGCCACTCTCCATCATTTATCAACAGTCCTGGTTAACATGGGAGGTCCCGGATGACTGGAGGCTTGCCAACATGACACCCATCTAGAAGAAGGGCCAGACGGAGGACCGGGGAAATTACAGGCCTGTGAGCCTGACCTCGGTGCCGGGGAAGATTATGGAGAGGTTCATCTTGAGGGCGCTCACAGGCCACATGCAGGACAACCAAGGGATCAGGCCCAGCCAGCACGGGTTCATGAAAGGCAGGTCCTGCTTGACCAACCTGATCTCCTTCTATGACCAGGTGACCTGTCTAGTGGGTGAGGGAAAAGCTGTGGATGTTGTCTACCTGGACTTCAGCAAAGCCTTCGACACTGTCCCCCACAGTATTCTCCTGGAGAAGCTGGCGACTCGTGGCTTAGACAGGTGCACTCTTCGCTGGGTAAAAAACTGTCTGGATGGCCGAGCCCAGAGAGTTGTGGTGAATGGAGTCAAATCCAGTTGGCGGCCGGTCACAAGCGGAGTCCCCCACGGCTCAGTTTTGGGACCGGTCTTGTTAAATATCTTCATCGATGATCTGGATGAGGGGATTGAGTGCACCCTCAGCAAGTTTGCAGACAACACCAAGTTGGGAGGGAGTGTTGATCTGCTTGAGGGTAAGAAGTCTCTGCAGAGGGATCTGGACAGGCTGGATCGATGGGCTGAGGCCAATTGTATGAGGTTCAACAAGGCCAAGTGCCGGGTCCTACACTTGGGTCACAACAACCCCATGCAATGCTACAGGCTTGGGGAAGAGTGGCTGGAAAGCTCCACCACAGAAAAGGACCTGGGGGTGTTGATTGACAGCCGGCTGAATATGAGCCAGCAGTGTGCCCAGGTGGCCAAGAAGGCCAACGGCATCCTGGCCTGTATCAGAAACAGTGTGGCCAGCAGGAGTAGGGAGGTGATCGTGCCCCTGTACTCGGCTCTGGTGAGGCCGCACCTCGAATCCTGTGTTCAGTTTTGGGCCCCTCACTACAAGAAGGACGTTGAGGTGCTGGAGCGTGTCCAGAGAAGGGCGACGAAGCTGGTGAGGGGTCTGGAGCACAAGTCTTATGAGGAGAGGCTGAGGGAACTGGGGTTGTTTAGCCTAAAGAAGAGGAGGCTGAAGGGAGACCTTATTGCTCTCTACAATTACCTGAAAGGGGGTTGCAGAGAGGTGGGTGTTGGTCTCTTCTCCCAAGTGACTAGTGACAGGACAAGAGGAAATGGCCTCAAGTTGCACCAGGGGAGGTTTAGACTGGGTATTAGGAAAAAATTCTTTACTGAGAGAGTGGTGAAACACTGGAACAGGCTGCCCAGGGAAGTGGTGGAGTCACCATCCCTGGAGGTGTTCAAGGAACATGTGGACGAGGCATTGTGGGACATGGTTTAATGGGTATGGTGGTGTTAGTTGATGGTTGGACTTGATGATCTTACAGGTCTTTTACAACCTTAGTGATTCTGTGATTCTGTGATCTTATGCTAAGGTATTTCTCTGAAATAACTTTCTACCTGCATGCATTAAAATAATTGTTTGCTATTTAATAATTTCTCCAATGCAGAGAGTCCCTTTGGCTTTATCAAACAAACACCAGCTTGAGTGGGTTAGAAAATAGAAATCATGCAGTTAGTGTTTAGCAGCTCTCCTTAACAAGTACACTTCTCACCCTCTGACTCAAAACTATCTCCCTGCTTTAAAGACCTCCTCATTGCTTCTTCTCTTCCATTGTTTCGTATTTACATGAATGGTGAGCAGTCCTCTCAACTGAGTTCACAAAAAAACAGCTATAGAAATGAAAACCTCATTTCTAATTTCCATTATTGAGTTATACAGGTGTACACACTTCCTGTTATCTATGTAAATAGCTATCCCGGTTTTAATACAACATTTGGATAGAATATCTTGCATTTGCTTGCAGACATTCTCCTCCAAAATTTTTCTAATTTATTATTTTTACCATTAGCAAAGCTTATGGATAAATCTGAGCTTGAAAAATGTCTCAAGACAGATTCTGAAGTTTGGCCACTGATATTTTGGAACTTGAACACTCAAGCAAATAGTTATTAAAAATTAAATGACAGATTTGAAAAGCCTGAAAATCATGGGTGCAACAGTAGAAAAATATCAACATTAAGGACAGAGCCATGCTGCAATTAGAAATACAATGAAATACTGATTATCTTTCTCCACCTAGCTTGGAAGGCATGAAACTGAAATCGTGTTATTTCTCAGCTGCTGATACCCAAGCTAGGAAGACTAAAACTCATTTGGTTGTGATTATATGACATTCCTATTACTGGACAGCAAGAGTGTATCATGTAGACACTATCAGATAAAAAGAAAAACAGCACCCCTACTAACCCGCACAACAACCAACCTGTGTTACCATCAGACATACAACGACAAAGCAAATCTAGCCAAAGACTCCACTGGCAATCATAACTCACTACTTGATGAATATCTAGTATGACACAGATGTTACTTATCTCTTCCTATTCTTGTCATTGCATTCTGCTACTTTCTCAAATAATTACCAGAAAAGGTACTGAACAATACATAAAGGTAACAAGATATGTGTGGTGGGTTGACCCTGGCTGGACACCAGGTGCCCACCAAAGCCACTCTGTCACTCCCCTTCCTCAGCTGGACAGGGGAGAGAAAACATAACGAAAGACTCGTGGGTCAAGGTAAGGACAGGGAGATCACTCACCATGAATGTCATGGGCAAAACAGACTTGACTTGGGGAAATTAGTTTAATTTATCACCAATCAAAATCAGAGTAGGATAATGAGAAATAAAACCAAATCTTAAAAACACCTTTCCCCCACCCCTCCCTTCTTCCTGGGCTGAAGTTCACTCCCGATTTTCTCTACCTCCTCCCCCTGAGCGGCACAGGGGGACGGGGAATGGGGGTTGTGGTCAGTTCATCACACATTGTTTCTGCTGCTCCTTCCTCCTCACACTCTTCCCCTGCTCCAGTGCGGGCTCCCTCCCACGGCAGGCAGTCCTCCATGAACTTCTCCAACGTGGGTCCTTCCCACGGGCTGCAGTTCCTTATGA
The DNA here is from genome assembly GCF_030936135.1 of Gavia stellata. NCBI lineage: Eukaryota > Metazoa > Chordata > Aves > Gaviiformes > Gaviidae > Gavia > Gavia stellata. Next base: position 60,063,820 of record NC_082597.1, on the reverse strand, counting down.
ACTGCTCCAGCGTGGGTCCTTTCCACAGGGTGCAGTCCTTCAGGAACAGACTGCTGCAGTGTGGGTCCCCCGCGGGTTCACAAGTCCTGCCAGCAAATCTGCTCCAGTGTGGGCTCCTGTCTCCACGGGTCCACAGGTCCTTCCAGGAGCCTGCTCCAGCACGGGCTTCCCACGGGGTCACAGCCTTCTTCAGGCACAACCACCTGCTCCTGCATGGGGTCCTCCATGGGCTGCAGGTGGATATCTGCTCCACCGTGGACCTCCATGTGCTGCAGGGGCACAGCCTGCCTCACCATGGTCTTCACCACAGACTGCAGGGGAACCTCTGCTCTGGTGCCTGGAGCACCTCCTCCCCCTCCTTCTTCACTGACCTTGGTGTCTGCAGAGTTGTTTCTCTCACATATTCTTACTCCTCTCTTATCCGGCTGCCGTAACGCAGTTGTTTTTCCCTTTCTTAACTATGTTATCCCAGAGGCGCTACCACCGTCACTGATTGGCTCAGCCTTGGCCAGCGGCAGGTCCGTCTTGGAGCTGGCTGGCATTGGCTCTATCAGACATAAGGGAAGCTTCTAGCATCTTCTCAGAGAAGCCAACCCTGTAGCCCCCCCACTACCAAAACCTTGCCACGCAAACCCAATACAATATGGAAGTAAATCTCAGAACAACATTCATCAAAATTTCAAAATATGGAAAAAATTTAGACACCTCTTTAGCTATTCTATGGACATAAATTAATAGGTCATAAATGTTGCTTTGCCAAAATTCAAAATTAACAAAAAAGATAAACTGAACAATTGTAGCTATATTCATGAGAACAGCTGAACTGTTTCTATACAGTATTTAGAAGAAACAGAATAGTATGAGAAAGGGACTGAAAGAAAGTATCACCTCACTGCCTCAGACTGGAAGTTGCAGCAACTAATGTGATCAGCTCAGTGTTTATGCAGCCTTAGCTTTAAATGCCAGTAAACTCCACTACTGTCTTCTCAGTAGTACATATTTATGCTGGTATGTAAAAGGCAGTAAGGAAATCATGCCAGGAATTATACAACCACCTAGCTGCTTGATCTGAAATATGTAACTACTTGAAATGTAATGTTTTACTATAGGAATTATCCATGTTTTGTTACAAAGTGCTAAGTCCAAGACACTTTCTGGGATGATCTCCTCAGGGTTTGTACAGCTGGACAAGTCATGTTTTGTTACTAACATTGCTGATTATCCTCAGGTATATCTTGACGTATTTGGTATATTCATAACACCCAACCTCCCTGCTGCAAATGATAATGTAACAATTCCAGGACCCATTTGAAATAAAAGTATAAAATCAAAAGTGAACTGAGGTTGATCTTAAGACTCAGAAATCAAATAATTTCGTCATAAATGTTGAGATAGTCTAGCTTGTAACTTTTGCGCATCTGAGGCTGGCAAGGCTGGTGGCAAGCTACTATCTGATTTAGTCCTATTATTAGACTGGACATGTAAAGTTATTTTGACCTCAGTGAACATACAGACATGGCAAAATGCCTCTTGGGAGCTACTGCCTAGTAGGGAAATACCAACACGTGCTACTCTGATCTGCTTCCAATCAGTTTTCAAGGCAATACAAGGACTGTGTGTTTCATCTCATCTTTGAAGAAGAAGTGGACTAATGTAAGGGACCACTAATATTTGATTGACTCTGTGTGCTGCTTGGTAGAAAAGTTAAACTGATTGCACTGCACTTGAGTTTTATAGTTTTAAGTAACCGGCAGAGTGCTCTGAGCTGATGTCTAGGCACTTTTTATGTAATCTAAATCAAAATAAAATAACGTAACACATAACAAGGTCTGTGTGACTTAGGGACAAAAGGTCTCCCAGGGACCATTGCAAGGAACATTGCTGTGCTCTGAAGCAAGTAGTACACTTTTGAATGGTGCAATAAATAATAATAAAGCTACTATTTTTTATTCTTCATTTGGGGTTATTGCTCTGGTTTTGGGCTTTGGCAATCTCAGATTTAATATTATTTTTTCCTATCTGTGTCAGGCCTTTTACTTCAGACTTTCTGTGCTAATACAACTGTACAAAAAAAATAAAAATTACCTACAAAATTCCACTGTCCACAAAACAAAACCCAAACACAAACCTGACTAACTATTTCACGGTTGACAGTAGTCAATGACTTACCATCACAGTAGGTCCAACAATTCGGAAAACTCAAAAATATGCAAGTTATGAAACCTATGGATTACTGAATGTTTCTGCATATGTGGAGTCACTTGTATTTAAGAGAAGATATTTTATTAAACCTTACTTAAGCAGAGCACCTTAAGACACTGGAAGAAATAAAGCCAATAGAAAGCAATCCAGCATAGTTTATTTGAAAGGAGAGGGACTGAAGCAGTGGAATTTTCTTACATACAAAACCTGAAGGATAAACATTAACACCAAGTTCCTAGTTTTGTAGTTATCAGACTTGGAGAGGTGACAGTCCTGAAAAGGACCCAGTAGCATTGGAAGATTGCTGGGGAAAGAGCCACAGAGAAAACAAAGCTTAGGCAAAGGTTAACTGCAGGTCTGCATAAGGGAGAAAGAAGCAGAGTGTAGGAAAGAAAAATTCGCCCTGATTCAGAGGAGAAGACAAGTGCAGAAGCAGGGATCCTGAGTTTCTCAGACGACCCTGATCTGAACTCAAATGCTTAAAATTTTGTTAGGAACTAACTGAGGCAGGCTAATTTGTGTAGCATGTTGTGGGATTTTTTTCCTGAATTTTTTACATTTCTTTTGCTATCTTAAGTGCAAACTACTTGTTTTTTGGCATCTTTACAAGGTCTAGAGGCTTCTACATGTTCTAGGTATTATTCATCCCCTGCCTAATAGCATGCAATGCCTTTATAATGAATTAACTGATGACAGTGAACTCTACGCTGCCTCTGAGATAAGAGGAAGTTATGCTGCTCACCAATAATGTTTCACTCTGTCTGGCTACAGATATGAGAAAACACTACTCCTCCATTTCACATTTGTTCACATTTGAAAATTCACATTATCAGTGCACCCTTTGAGGACTAGCAGTTTAACAATATTAACCAAAAGCCAACATTCTGCAGAAAGAACTGGGATAGCAGGCAACCACCCTCATGATTTCCCCCTGTTAAGGCCAAGAGCAAAATCATTTGAAGTTCTTTCCACAATTATTTTTTTTCCCCAGAGAGACCATTGTAGAGAACTCCATGGACCCTAAGGGAAAAGAAAAATAAGATGACTGCAGTCAGGACTATGGAGACATAAAAGCTCTGTGTAAGCAGATAAACTATCCCTTTTCTTTTGGAGCTCTAGCTCAGCTTTAATCATCTAACACCTTAGTACTCTATGTACTTCTGCTCAGCTGGATGCTCTGGTAGGTATTAGTTATATGGGCAGCTATGAATGAAGTCCTTTTTGTTAACAGTTTGGTACTTTAAGGTATATGCCTCCACAAGTAGGTGCTAAGGCATCCCAAGGTGCCTATTCTCACACTCACCAAGGCATTTTTTTCTCTGATGCCTTTTTGTGAATCACTGCAGTGTGATCTCAGCTGGAAGTAGAAAACCTTGCCCAAATTACCATCTTAATAGTGGAATACAGTCTAAGCAATTTACTCCAGATCTGTGAACAAAGAACTTCTTCATTCTAACGTGACATGAGGCAATTATGAGCTTATGCTTCCAAGTTTCAGTGGTAGAAAGTTGTGCCATTGAAAGATGTCACAGTAAGAACACTGAAGGCTGATGTCCACTAGACAGAGACAGCACAAGAAATTACAACCAAGCCTTTCCATACTGCCCAAAGAAGTTTCTTCAGCTCTGACAGAAAAGCTGCTCCCATCAGCATAAAGCACAAACACTTCTTGGGATTTGGCATGGACAACATATGTTCTAAATTACATGTTCATTGGTAAGAAGACACTGTTTCCGCATGAGACGCCAATCAACCATCAGGCTTGGACTTAGGCAATAGTAATTGCACTTAGGCAGTTCAGCATGTCCTTTAAGTGCTAAGTCTGTGTTCACTGCCAGTGCTGTTAATGGTACTTAAGCACCTGCTAACAAGTTTTGTTGAACCCAAATCTGAACCTTTCAATTCCAGTGCAGGCCAGCCTTACTGAAAGCATCACATTACTGCCTGCTGCTCATATATAGAATCACAGAATCACGAAGGTTGGAGAAGACCTGTAAGATCATCAAGTCCAACCATTACAAAAAAACCCAACCAAACAACAACAACAACAACAACAACAACAAAAACCAACCAAAAAACCACCCCACACACACAAAAAAACCACCACACAAAAAACCACCCACACCACACAGCACCATGCCCATCAAGCCACGATGCTCTCCCACTGTCCTTTCCTTGAACAAAATAGCCCTCTACAATCAGTGGATTTGGAAATTAAGCGTATCATACACAAAAACCCTACACACACAGAACATCAGGTTTGCAAAGTATATTGGGTTTGCATGGCAAGGTTTTGGTAGAAGGGAAGCTACAGAGGTGGCTTCTCTGAGAAGCTGCTAGAAGCTTCCCCTATGTCTGATTGAGCCAATGCCAGCCAGCTCCAAGACAGACCCACTGCTGGCCAAGGCCGAGCCAATCAGTGATGGTGGTAGAGCATCTGTGCTAACATGTTTAAGAAGGGGAAAAAACTGCTGCACAACAGCAGCCAGAAGAGAGGAGTGAGAATATCAGTAGGAGGTACAGAAATTGGGATTGAAGTTGAGCCTGGGAAAAAGGGAGGGGTAGGCAGAAGGTGTTTTTAAGACTGGGTTTTATTTCTTATTATCCTACTCTGATTTTGATTGGTAATAAATTAAATTAATTTCCCAAGTCTAGTCTGTTTTGCCCATGACGGTAATTGGTGAGTGACCTCCCTGTCCTTAACTCGACCCATGAGCCTTTTGTTATATTTTCTCTCCCCCGTCCAGCTGAGGAGGGGAGTGATAGAGCTGCTTTGGTGGGCACCTGGTGTCCAGCCAGGGTCAACCCACCACAAAAGTCAAACACTCAGAAGTTTGGAAATGTGAGAATAATGGTCTCCTGTCCAATCTCTGCTGCCATTCCCCTGTGCCTGATGACAGGATCATTACTTGCATGATCAACATTTTATTTCCAAAGAACCTTGGCATCACTGCGTGCACAGGATGGATGGTGCTTACAGCTGTTCAGTAGCTTGTTTCAGCTCATCATTCAGTTTGTGACCACACATGCCCTGCTCTGAATAAAGTCGTATTTATTCTCTCATTGGCCTATGATGCTATTTGCTATAGTACTTGAATGCCGCACAAGGATCAATGACTTATTTTTTGAAGTTATTTGAGGTTCTATCAGTCCCCTTTTACAGGCAGGGCAGAGAAGTTTGGAGTCATCAATGCCAAAAGAAAATACCAGTTTTGGATGCACAATTGAGATGGTTCTGATGTAGTTTTTCAACAAATAAGCACCTTTTCTGCACTTCATTTGTTCAGAGGACCTCATCACCTGCATATGCAACAGTATACACTTAACATTTCTGTAATGAAAGAGTCTGCAAGCTGGAAACCCAGAAAATGGGGACAAAACCGGTTAGCAGCCACTTGTAATAGCTTTGTTTTATGAACATCATGTAATGAACTCAGTGGTAGAGACAGAAACAATTTTCCAGGGCAGATTCAACTTCATAAACTATAAAGGTGTCCCTTTTCTTTCTATGATCCCCTGCCTTGTTCATATCACACCTTCCAGTCTCTTTAATTGACTAAACAGAGTGGTCCAAGAACCACTCACCGCATTGCTGCATTTGCTCTGCACTCAAAATGAGGAAGGGGTTGTGTCCCAGAAAGAGTTAGCAATTTTACCATTAATGATGGCACCACGTTGCAGAGCTGCAGAGAGCTGTTTATGTGTTGGCTGAGTGACTGTAATTCTGGTACTTCTAACAGGGATAATAGGGATGGTAAAGACTCCAGGTAAAGAAAAAGCATGTAGCAACAGAATGCAGGAAGAAAGAGGGAAGGAAAATCTAAACATATCCTACATCTTTCCTAAAAACGAATGTGGTTCTTTTTAATAGTTTTTTTCAAATGAAAAATTAGCTTATTAGCTAATGTTATGAATGTTAGCTTATTAGCAAATTTTAAAAAAGAGCAGATAAGTCTTAAAATGATTTGCTTGTTTTCTTGTCTAGAATACAATGACTTTTTTTTTCTTTCTTCTGTTGTCTTCTCATTCTTCTTTTCCCTGCTTTGCAATGCCTTGGCAAAATATATGTCTCTCCAAGAAAAGGACTAAAAATAACTTTTTCCCCCTTTCCATTGGGAGTGGAGATGTAAGAAAATAATGTCTTAGAGTGAGGACTGAGTGAAAATAGGATTTTATCAGGGACTTGGATTGACGAAGATAACATTATCAAGAGGGGAACCTGGCAAAGATAACACATTATCAATATCAGGAGTAAAGCTTGGGGAAAATAATGTTTTAATACCTATTAGATTCTAAATAAGCCATCTGTGCTCTTGATGAATTGTTATTTTCTCCAAGCCCCATTCCTGTAAAGATGCTGATTTTTTGGCAAACCACTTCTGTAGCAGTTGGGGAAGGGGGGAAGAAAGAGGAGAAAAGGAAGCTCCTTCTCCATAAAGCTAGAGGGATATTCTCTTTCTTTTCAAAAGCTTTGCATGCAGGTAAAGACTGCAAATGTGAAAGCTCAGGAGACTCAAATGTTCAGACACTAAACAGTATTGCAGGGAAAACTACAACAACACTCTGCAAGTATACTGCAGAGAATCCCATAACAGGAGAAGAGGGTCAATACCCCTTCTGTCCTTGACCACCCTATCCAGGCTCAGAGGTGCCGCCTATAGTATTTTGGCAGAAGCATTTCTCTACAGAGCCAATGACCAGTCATCACTTAGCAATGACTTTTTGTCATTAACAACCACATCACAATTAGCAGTGGTCACTTGGGGGCACAAATAAATGACCCCTTTTAGATCAGTTGCAGAAATTATCACCATTCAGTTGGAGGTCACCATTCCCACAGCTTATCTGACCCAAAGGGTCACACAACACTTCTTACCTCCTGCAGTGCAAAGCATCCAACTCAGTTTAAGTGGTCAGTAGAGCTGGTTTGAACTAGCCTGATTGCCTCCGTCCTGAAGCATTCCCCTCCATCACCTCCAATATGGGGGTAGAGACAAACCACCGTCTAGTGGGTGTCTGTGCCCTGAAGCTGGAACCTTCTGCAACTCAGTTACAAATCTTCAGAGTTACAATCCAGAAGAATTTAAATAAATTGTGGCACCTCCTGGAAAACGAGAAATCCAATTCATAGTAGGATGGACTACCAACTGCCTTAAATGGCAGAATGTGGGTGAATGCCACTGGTTATTCATAGGAATGGGCAAGCAGGGAATAATTAGAAGGGAAGCTGTGGAGGGACTGTAGGAGTGTGATGTGAATAATAAAGCACACAGGAAAAGGCATATGAATGATATCTGCAGGGTAAGTATTTGTAGCCAGCTGAATTTCTCTGGTGTACGGTAGGAGTGGGAGGGAAGACAATAGGATCTGTTAATCTGAACATTTCCTATGGAGGAGCTGCATCTCTTTTTTCATTAACCATTTGGATATCTTATGCCCAGAGATTTCTCTACATTCAGGTGTGAGCTTGGTGTTAAGGTAACTTCTGAGGCCCTGATACAGCTGAATACATAATCAACAGCAGGCAGTCATTACAGCTCTCTAAGGTAAAGCATGTGCCCAAATGCATCCCTGCAGCTGTGCACAGTACTGTGACTATCATTCATGGCAGTGGGATGTAAAAGACTGAAACTCTTTTATGTTGGCTCCTGCTCAGTAAAACACTGTGGAAGAGATAGGAAGGGAAAAAGTCTAAAATACAACATTTTACAATGTTTTTTTAGAGTACAGAAAGTACAAGAAATAAATATCTATAAGCTTAGAAAAGATTATAAAAATACCTATAGGTTTCTACGATTGCCACAGTAACCACAAGCTTGAGACAAGTATGCTCAAAGCCTACTAGTAGTTAATTCAGATTCTGTTGCTGATGATTAGCCTCAGCTGCTCATCAATAGAGATAATTATTAAGTTAAACTTCTGAGCATTATTTGCATATGTAAAGCACACTTTCCCTGCTGAAGCAACAATGGATGCTATAATGCATTTCCTGATTGTACAGCACTTGGATTTGGGGAACCTGGGCAAGAGAGTCTGCTTTGCATATCCTTCCTTACCCTTATCAGGCCAACTGTTCAGAAGAAAAGCACTTACACATACTGACATCTACAAGCTAGAGCAAAAAACAGTCCTAACCCTGCATAACAGGAAAAATGCAACCATTCATGTCAACCAGAATATCTCTAATAAGAATAATATAAGACAGAGTTTTGCATATTTCTCGAAACATTTACATAAGCTTCCTTACAACCTGAAAAATGTGTAACAACTGCTCTGTGACAAGACAGCCTGGTCACCTTAAAAGACATGCAGAAACTTCAGTGGACAGATTCAGCCCATTAATTCCTAGTGACCTCCAGATGTGGCCCCCTCCTCCAAAGCAATATTGAGTATCATTATGTGGTTCTGTTTAGTCTTTTCTCACCTCACTTTCTCCAGATCAGAACTTAATTTCCTGAATGTGATTCTTGGTCATCAGCCATAGCCATGCCCCCCTGGTTAACTGTAGTATCAAGAATACAGATAAACACACACAATGTGGAGATTACAATTATGTATGATATTCTCCGTGTTTTCATAATTATGTGACAGAGAAGGCATGCCTAGATCTGCTTAATACCAGAGGAGTTCATAAGCACATTTGCTTTGGAGATGAGGCAACATGGAAAAGAATTGGGAAGATCTTTATGGAATCAGTAACACAACTACCTGTCCCCATGTAGCTACCGTACCACTTCGGTTTAAGAGTCCATCATAGGCTTATTATTAACAGACCTGAATGTTTTTTTATCAGGCAGAGACGAACGAGTTTGGCTTTGGTTAAACATGGGAGTTGGGTTGAAAAAAGGAGGTCTAAGGGAATGCAGGTGGTCAGCCTCTTTGAAAGCCAGCATTTAGGCTCTTAAGTGATAGTTTAAAATATAGCTACAGCAAAATTTATGTGTATTGCTAGAAGTCACCTGGTAGCACTGTTACACACAATCTGAAAAGCTGATTTTCAACACATCTACAAAAATGCTGCAGTATTAGTTCAGGCTGGTTGGGGCTGCTGAAACCTGCTGGAAAGCTTGTTATATCCCTTAATCTCCCTTGGCACAGAGATGCCGTCAGAAAACCACGCGCTGGTATTTTGATTGAGGCTGCTGGTAAAGGAGATTGTCTGAATACTGACTGACCATCAAGGATTGATCAAAGATAAATAAGTAGAGTAAATAAAAAAATCCAAATTCTGCACCACACCTTTTCTTCCTTAGCAGGAACCAGATCTGTAAGAACCTTCAAATCTTATAGAGCTCTAGCCAACAACAACAGATATAAGCACATACATATATATATATAAAGGCAAGTAGCAAAGAATAAATTTTCAAAACAATGATTTCTCTTCTTTCTAAATGTATCTCAAGATTACACAAGCAGACAGAAATATTGCAAGTTTATATTTCTAGTTTAATATGATGTTATGAAATAACATCAGTGTTATTTCACTGATGACATAGCAGTGCATAAGTTATTAATATCTTTCAGTATTGAGTCTTCTACTTTCCCCACACATTCTCAGCACTTTTCATTCGCTGCACCTGTCATTTCAGCCATTTCAGTCCTGAAGAACAGTGAGGGGAAAATGCAAATAACTGCACATTCAGAACACATGAAGGCTGATCACTGTTATGACATTTATCTTCTCTTATGACAAGAGATAAAATAACTCATGAGTTACTTTCCCATCCTCCTCATGAAGAAAAATGTCATAACATATCGTCATGCACTATATACAGCAAAATTTCTAACACACTTTGCAGAGAAAAAAGCATCACAGCAGTGATGCAGATGGTAGGCTACATGTCATGACTATGACATCAGAAATGAAACAAACAGTATGTTAAAAGAGTAGATATAAAAATAAGCCATAATATAAAAAAACCCAACCCTAGAACAAGAACAACAGTTCACAAATTAGCTAAAGGCAACTAGTTAGATTATTTGCAAAAGTTATAATTACATTAAACAGAAGTGAGTTGTCCATACAGTTCAATGGAATCCTAAACAGATTTTCACATTTTCTTATTCCCCACATTTTGCAAACAGAAAGCCACAGCTGGCCAATATATTGTGTTTGACAAAATAGTACTTTTCTGCCTAAAATCTCCAAAACCCATAATATACACAAAAGGGAGTAAAGAAATTAAAATGAACAAACTAGAAAATACATTCTTAATTCTCATGAAATCCCATGGAAACCAACAGTGGTTTCAGAATTAGCTTCAGTATGGCCAGGTATCTACCCCAGGACTACAATCTATTTTTGGTGACCAGACTCCATTGACATGTAATATGGAACCTCTTTTTTGCATATACTTACTTAACATTTACCTTTTAAAAAAACACTTAGCTTTAATATATCAGTGATGCTCCTTGTACAAAGATATAGTAAGTATGTACAGAATTGATTTCATATCAGATATATCACATCAGGTAGATACAGATTTCATTTCAATCAGAGACCTAGTTTTCTTATAAAACATGACGAAATTACTCTTCTTTATGATATTCTTGTTTTGTTACGAAAGTGAAGACAGCATATCAGAAATACAATCCTATTTCAAGTAAAAGGCAAAACTCAGTGACTGATGAAAACAAGCATAGGTCTAATATTTCATCATATTCTGCATGCATATAGCATGGTGGTGTTAATCATTTTCCTGTTGTACCATAAATGTACAGTGCTGTACTATGGCAGGTCAGAATGTGAGCCATACCCCCTGTGCCCCACCACAAACCTGCAGAACTTCCTGTGCAGCAAGCAAATGAAAATTTTCATTTTTGAGCAGTTACAAATTTATTAAGGCTAAATATCATCAACTAACAGCAAGATTTAGATGTTCTGCCAAGATTTTGTCTTGTAATAGATGAGATATATCTTTGAGACTAATTCACATTTCTGCTCCAGTGCACAGAAACACCTTAGTGTATGTTTAGGATCCTAAATAAGGATCCTAAAGAATATGTCTATTTTTGTGTAAGATGACACTGAAGTTAAACCCCACTGACATGCTTACTTACTATTCCAAAATAAAGTTGCTTTACTCCATCAGGGCTCAATACACAAGGGATCTGCATGTATTTAAATAAACACTTTCTCTTTTTTACTGAAGTAGATCTCTTACTGTCTAAGTTTTCTTTATCTTCAGGAATTTCTCTCAAAAGTAGAATATACTGTGGGAGCCCTCTTTAATAAGTACAAATGAAATACTACGGTGTGGCATTTTTAATGATGCTTTTGTTAGGTAGCGTGTGATCAGGGCTGATGGCCATAAGCTTTCTACACTATGAACTAATTGATGTCTATGACAAGTATTTGTCTTGGGGTAAAGGGAAGATGAAGGTGGAGGCATTTACAAAAATTCTTGCATTGTGTTTAGGTGTAAATGGGTTGTGTGCAGTGGTCAATTACAGTTTTGCAATTGCCCTTTATTTCTGTTGATAGACTTTCATTAAAATATCTATTCATCTTCCTTTGTTAGGGCAATTATAGACTTATTAATTTCTATCATTTGAAATAACTCTTGTTATCTTGAAGTCTAAGGGGAATAGATGGAGACTTGACCAAAATTGCTTCATATTAAAAAACCCCAAATCCACACACTTTATGCCTAAAGAACAACCAGACATGGAAAGAAACAATAGCTCAGTTACATAAAAAAATGCTACAACTGTAAAAGTCCTCTAACGTCAAGCTAAAGAAGAAACAACAACAGCATAAAAACCAACCAACCAACCAAACACCCCCCCCCAAAAAAAAAAAAAAGCACAACCAAGAGAAAAAAGTAGCTTCCCTTTCCATTTACACCCATCTTGTTCTAGGAAAAGAGAAGGATCTTAATAATTATTTTTAGTTACATATTCCGTATTAATTTGAACAAATCTAGACATAGGAATCAGCTATTAAGAACTGACATAGGATAAGGTTGAGGAGTGAATGCTAGAAGGACATTGTTTACTTCACCCTTCTTTTCCCTCTGAGAACAGGCTGCTGCAATACATACCCTTACAGCAAATAAGAAAACATGGCCTTCTCCCTTATAAATTATGACCATCTGCCCAGGAAAAACTGAGGCAGACAATAGAATAAGAATACTTTATTGTGGTATTACTAGCAAGTTTACTTTTTAAATTATGCCTTCTTCTGGTCTTAACAATCATAAAATAGTACAGATACTGAGCTATACCAGTTCTGACTTCATGTGCTCCTCTGAAGAAAATCCTACATTTCTATCAGTATATAATATGCATTTTGTCCCTTATGGTAAAATTCTACTTGGCAGGACATTCGAATGTGATTTCTTATGTTTTGAGAGACAGCCTTTCCTTTTTTAAGAAACTGTAACTTCACCAGGTATGTATTTAAAATTCATACTAGCACCTTATACTAGCACCTTCTATGGAAACGACTTAGTTTCTTATTTGATGAGCACAAATATTTATTGTAAATTCCATCAGACAATGCTCTTCTTTCTTTTCCTGAATAATCTGACTGAATCCAGTAACAGGGAAAGTAAAATTCCAGACTTGCCTAAAGACTACATAGGTCTATTCTACTCTACTACTATGTGACAGTCATTAAATTTTGTTCAACTTGGAACATTAAGAAGCACATAAGATGTAAGAGTGAGAATTTGCTGCCTGTGTTCAGTATTTCCAGTTCTTAAAATTGTATTTAAAGTCTTGCAATATTTTATATTTATTGGAAAGTAAAATCTTGTAGTTACAGGAGAAAATATCAGTGCTTTTTGCTTGTTTGTTTCCTTTGCAGTAAGATCTCATTTTCATCTCTGCAAGAGAAAGCTGAAAAAACCATGACGTGTCATGATACAAAATCAGGAGACAAGGCTCTTAAAAACTTATAATTTTAGATATAGTGAATCATGACTTTTGAACACTTTGAATTAGCAATGCCAGTTTTTTATTATGACTGTTTAAATGACTTGTGCTTTACTATGACGGGTACATTGTGTAACAGCAGACATGTCAGCTTGGGTGGATAAATGGAAGAGCCAGCACCTGTGACAAGCTTGTGATAGCTATGGTGCAGCAATCAATTCAGTCTGAAGAGCTCTTACTAAGACAATCGCACCTGTTGCTGGGCATTTAAAGGAGCACTAAATATCCTGTGGCAATTTTCAGCAGAACTTTCAAAACAACAGTATTATACCAGATAAATAAATACATAAAATTAACATTTATCATCAATCATTTGAATTACTGCTTTTTTTGTTTATTTTTGTTGGAATTATCCTTGAGAGGGCTCTCCAGGCAAAGTTTTGTACTGAAAAACGTGTTGTTTTCACTGATATCTCCCCAGTACACTTAACAGGGTTTTTTCCTTCTCCATGCTGGGCACTCAAAAGGTGTCCAGATCCCAGGAAAAAATGCTCAGATACAAGTAAAGTGATATCAATTCCACTCTGTCACACTATAGCACTTAGAAAGCAGAAGTTTCACTTTGCCAAGAATATAAACCTCCAAATCTGTTGGATATCAGTTACTATGTATTTAATTTCACAGCTGTTCCTTTTCCTTTTTTGATTTTTTCCCCCTTTTTATGCTTCTCTTGTTCAAGCATTTTGGATCTGGTTCTTAATCGGGTCCTGATGATCCTTAATGCCTTAATTTCAGAGCCCAGCATTCCCCAATTCCCTTCTTCATTTTGAAATTTCTGCAAATTCTATATTCATCCTCCGTGTGGCTGTGCAGACTGTAATCCCTCATAATAGCCTGATGCTGATCCTGCTCTATAGATTAACCAGTGTAAAATGCTTATGATGTAATGAATTTTCATCAATTCATGCCTTCCAAACTCAGCCCCGAGCAGCCCAGGTATATCTAATCTAACTGACTGGCTTTTATCAGCTGCACACAAGAGATGTGAAAATAAGCCTCATTTCAAGCCTCAATCACATAGCTAAAACTATGTTATTATTTATGTTATTTAACAGAATGAGTATATGTGAGGAATACTAAGGTACACTCTGTAGTTATACATCACTAGATTTGGTATGGTGCATGTTGCTTTGAAAATTGTGAAATGACAATATTTTCATGCTGCTTCTTGATTATTTCTCTTAAAGAGAGAGGGAAAAAATATAGCTGAACTTCAAGTGTAATTCTGCTGCTTTCTTCTTACCAAATCTATATTCCCATGCCAGATGGTGTCTGAGTTATCAAAGTTATTACCCTAAACTCAATTAGGGAAGAATGAAAGTAATTAAGTAGGGGATGAAGTGACAGAAGTATTCAAGATATAAAGCATCTAATATAGGTGAGGATTCTCTAAATTAGATAGAAATTCATCTATAAATTCAGCCTAAAATGTAACAGCTTGAGCCTTAACTTTCAAATATTCTAAGACATTGTGCAAAATTCAGTAGTGCTCAAGTGGGCACAATTCCCAGTGAAACTGTGGTCTGTAGAAGGTGGGAGTAATTTTTGTATTCTGCAGGGGCTATTATTACTAGCAAATCACCAAATGCACTCAGACAGTTACTGTTCACATGTTCCTGCATCTGTTGTGGGATGGTTTTTTAGGATGTTGCATGACCTCAGGAATGCTCTTTTCCTTTCTTAATCCTGGCTGTTTCATACCCACCACAGCAAAAAACAATTAGAGTAAATATTTTTTACCATAAAACCTGTAAAGTAGACACCACAGAGGTGCTGTTAACACTCAGTTTATTTTACATTTCTTTTTTCTTTCTCTATTTGCTTTTCCTTTGGTGAAGTAAATGCTAACAAGTTGGCACCAAGCTACAGGAATGACCAAGATCTAGAGCTACAGGTTTTAAATGCAGTGGCAAAGCAGACAAAAATTATTTTTTAATTTACTAATGACAGTCTACTTACAGGAGAAATATGTAAGAAAACCTAGTGAAAACAAATCTCTTTTACTTATCAAAACTAATTTCTGCATAGCTTCTATTGACAAGAATCATGCATTTATGGAGAAAACTAATCAGGATAATTTGTTAGTGCTCTGCAGGCTGTTCACTCATTTTCTTCTTAGCAGAGACATATATAGCCAAATTCTCAAGGTATGTATAGGTGAAGAAGGATGGTAAGGAAAATACCATTATGTTCTGGAATGCTCAGAATTGGTACTGCATGGCTGAAAGAAAAGAAACATCTACTGCTTTGGAGAACAGGGATATAGCTTGTGCTACTGCTACAGGCAAAATCCCTGGCCAGAAAGGGAACAAATTAAATCCTAAGAATGCATGAATCTTTTGCTGCCACGCTGGGGATAGAAGTGCTGGGAGAGAAAGGGCCCTTAGGAACATACACTGATTATACCACACCATACTATACTATACCATACCTGCAGTACTATGGGGAAAGAATAAAAGTATTTTAAGTATAAGCACAGAAAAGTTAGGAAATACCAGAATTACTTCTGCCTTCGTTTGCCTTACATGTCTGCAGGACAAAACAAAGCAAAAAGCACTCCTGCATGTGCTAGCAGCTGAGATGCAAACACTAACAATTTTTAATGTAGACCACTTAAATCTTGTTTTTAGCACAGCCTCACAAAGGTTACAAACTTATGCAAGGAGGGAACAGTGGGAATGAGTAGCTGTTTAGGAGAAAGAGTAGAAGCACAGGCAGGGAGTATGAACTTCCTAATTCCTAAACCACCTGGGCCAGGGCCTCAGGGAAATCCGCCTTCAGTTACATCCTTTCAACAACAGTGGCACACACCCTTCCTGAGCAGGGCTGCTCTCGAAGGCTTTACCGGGACCAAAAGCAGATACGTTCAAAAGACTCAAATTTCTGCAGCTCAAGAAAGAGAAGGAAGGGTTGGAGTATGGCCACAGCAGAGACACCACTCAGAAGTCTTAGAAAATTTGATCCATGAGAAGTGAAGCTAATTTATGCCACTGGGAACCAAAAATCATCGCTGACAATAGTAGGTTTTCAATTGTATGCTGAAACACAAGGTTTGAATTGTATTCTGAAGCACATGGGGTTTGATTCGTTACTGAAGAACTTTTAGGGGAGATCAAAAAGAAGCTACTGAGATGAGTTGGTGATAAAACAAGAACCAAAACCAACTCGCATAGATCCTTGTGGACAGGCAAGTTAAACAAAAAGATGGTGGCAAGGGCAACAGAGTTCTGCTTGCCCAGGTAATATCGTTTCCCACCCTTTATTACTCATACTGAGCACTGTTGTCTCACCTGGAAATAGAAAGATCATCTGCTTACAGGACTAAAACTTGCAGAGCCTCTGAAGGCTTATACAATCAGTGGTCACAATTAAAATGGATCATGAAAAAATCGAGAGAAAAATTGACTGCTGGAGACTTACATATCACTGGGGAATTGATCCACTACAGTCACATATGGGATGTTAGGGTACGTATGGGACTGGCGCACACACATTATATGTGTGTCTATTAAAGGCTTCTAGAGAAAAAAAAATCCCATCTGGAACTTTTATCAGTTCAAGCTGCAACATCACTAAACATACTGTAACAATCCATGATATTTTCATGACTGTTGCAGGTCATGAAAGGTGAGGCAATGGCACTTTCAAGTGGTATATGAACACTTTCATCTATTCCACATGGGTAGCATAAAGGGCAGACTGCAAATTGTTCCCTTTTTGACCACTCCTACCCTATCAATTAAAGCTACCAATAAATCACAATGAGCATATCTTGCCGATTGAATTTCAGTGCATGGAGAATTTTGTACCTAGGGCATGGTACAATGATGGGCTTATATATGCCTTTAGGAAAAAGAGCTTAAACTTTTAGGGCAATGGAGTATGCAGAGAGCAGTGAAGCACTGCTCCAAGAAACATGAAAATCAGTAACTTCAGGTCACATTCCATATATTGCTCCGTAAAATGAAAACAGCAAAAGAGAGAGAGGCACAAAGCCAATTTAGAAAAGAGAACACATGAACCAGAAAAAAAGTGTAATGAAATCCCAGAAATGGAGCTGTTAAATTGAAGATGTCAAAAATATCTATTGAGTTTAAGACAAGCATAGCAGACGCTGACCTTAGTTTAAATTTTACTAAAGAAAAACATAACTGGTAGACTTTTGGTTAATTTGTTGAATAAGAAGAGATCACACACTCTTAAGACTACTAAATTTTAGGGAAATCTAAAGAGCACATATATTACTCTTAGCAAATGCACCTATCCTAGTTTTAGCAGACAATGAAATCCTAAAGAACTAGTAAACTAGCTCCTGGTACCTAAATCTTTTATAACGTTGACTTACTCAAAGGTATGAGAAATAAATCTAAACCAATCGATATATCTATGTAAGAGCAATTCTCCTTAAGCAGTGACATATCCACCAGCACTTTCTTTGAAAGAAGAAGAAAATTACTAACTTCAGTAAAAGAAGCAGTGGTGATTCCCTTTATAATTCAGAGAGGGTGAATCCTACCACTCATCTAGCAGGCCAAAATTATTAAGACAGTTGATTGAGAACTCTTTCCTAGAACAGCTTGCTCTACCAAATCTATTTTTTTATCTTAATTTGCAATTAATTTATTCCCCAGCTGTCAAGAAAAGTCTAGCAATCAAAAACTTTTTAATTTTCATTTTACCCTGTTTCTCATTCCTATTTCCAGTGTAGACTGGGGGATGGAAGAATACTGAGATAGAAAAGCACACATAATTATTGTTTTCATTTAGGTGATGAAGAAGATGAGTATTTAATTAAAAAACCCACCTATATTGATACTTTCCAATGAAATTCTATTCTCTGGATTTTTTGTAAGTCTTTCTACCATTTTGACAAATATAAGGTCTTAAAGATCACTTAGATGATTTAGAAGCACATTCCATTAAAATAAATAGTCTCTGAGGAGCCTAAGAGGCTTAAGAGGACCAGATTTTCAAAGAAAAGCAGGTGTCTACAATGCAGGTAGGTGTACCTTTAGGCATCTATCCTTATTGAAATTGCTTAAATGACTTTAAAAAGAAAGTCCTGACTGACTAACTTTGCTCTTGAATATGAAGCTTAATATTCTTTTGAAAATGCTATCCCAAGACTAATTATAAATCCATTCTGACAGCCAGGTACCTGCTAATGCTCTGTAAGCAGACAAGCCTCAGGAAATGCAAGGGATGTGTAAAGGTGGAGAAGAAAACCCACAAACCTGGAACATGCTCTGTATGCCAATGGCTGCTATTAAAGCGTTTGACCATGTCCAGTTCTAATTTCTATGTTGTACTGCAACAATTTGGCTTTGAAGATGTTGTTAACTTCTGCTTTACATTTATTATATTGATAATGAAAATGCTGCCAAAATTTAAATTTGAGCTCTCTTTCCTATTTTAATAAATGAGAGAGGGTACTGCCTTGTCCTACATAGCGATGATTGGCTTTGTGCAGGTAACAGAACAAAGCATTTCAGTCAGCTCTTAAGTATGAGCATTGATAAATGTAGCCTAGTTTTAGGCTGCTCAGTTCATCGCAGTGACTCTGAGGTTGTGCATGCTCAGAAATTTCAGAATCAGAACAACTTCCTGTGCTACTGATTGAAAGCCACCATGCAACAGTTAAGCCAAATGTGAGAGAAAAATACTAAGCAGCCTCCCAAAAGTGTATGCATCAAACATCTCTATGTGGATGTGTAATGTGGACATGGAAGACAAACAAAAAGATTTTTGGAAGAACAGCTCATTAATTTCTTCTTAAGTAAGATCATATTAATTAAAACAAAAATATTTCCCGTGTGCTTCACCAGCTCCAAATACAATAGGAGGTCCTAAGAGTATCTTTTTCCCAGCAGAGATGAGAAAAACTAAAAAAGAACCCAAAAACCCCCAACCTTTAATGATTTTTTTATTATTATATTAAAAGCCCTGTTAATTTGGTAACAAACTAAGAACCAAATCGTTGTTCAGGGGATTCTTCAGGCTTTCAGGAAGTACACCTAAGCTTCCGAGGAGACTTCCTGAGCCATGAAATGGGGTATGAAAATGTTTAATCCCTGAATGAACTGTCATCCTTGTGGAAGCACTGTGAGTATGTTCACCAGCAGTACATTTCATTGTTGGGAAGCAGCTTATTATAACAATACAGAGGGTTTTTTACAGGTACAGTTGCCTCCATGCTAGAAATGCTTTACCAGTATAACACACAAATTATTGTATACTGGTGAAGTGCTCTTAGAAAAGACACTGGTTAAGCCACTGCAGTATTGTGTGATTCCTTTATCACATCCCTTCCTGTACAACTCCATAAATAGCGTTTTTTAAATGCTAGCAATTTAACATATATATAAAATTTGGGAGTTGAGTGGGATTTTCAGAATGGCATTCATTAGTTATAAGAACAAATAGGCTGTGCTCGTCTTCCTAAATCTCTCAGATGCTTTTGAGCCTGCCATGTAGGCCTGTTTCCCTAGCTCCCAAATCACTTAGGTACAACTGAAAAATATATACCTGGTCAAAATAAATTGTGCCCAAGACTCTCAAAATGGGATGGCCAAGATTAAGCTTTTAAGTTAATATTTAATTCTGACATGAATTAAAAATATATTCAAAATTGTTTGTCTGGTTTAGCTTTCTAAACATTTCAAAACATAATAAATTTACTTTTGCTATTAACAGCATTTAGTCCAAGCACCTACAAAAATTATTAGATACCCAAAATCACAGATTTGCTTTTTTCTTCAAGTCATAAATTTTGCAAAACATTTTTTGAGGTTTTAGACAATTTTTTTCAAGCTTTCTTTTGGAAGTGTGAGGACTACAATTTTTTACTTCAGTTATAAAAGAGATCGGCCAACAATCATATTAATCTGTGAAGGTATTTTTTTAAAGAAAGCAAATATCAGAAAAAAATGGGTATACACTAATAGTCTTAGTCTGTTTGGCTTCAGGCAGATGCATGAAAGGTAGGAAGGAAGACTGTCCTTGCCAGAAAAATAGCATGGCTTTCTGGCATTTCTTGTTATTACTTAAATGAGCCTATTTTATAAACAAAGCTACAGACTGTATAGAGATACCAGATTCTGTAAGGCTCAGGTTAGCATCAAAACCGTACAAATTGGACATCTTCTATACTGTCCTTCTTTTATTGTTTTTTTCTCAAGAAATTCTGTGAAGACCTGCAGTTCAAACTCATATAAGAATTCTGGTTACTGTATAGAAGAAAAGCTGGAAGAGGGACTACATTAAGCACATGATATTTTGCAGCAAAAATTGTATTTAAAAAGTTATCACAGATGTCATATACTTTTACTCAGATATTACAATGTAGTGTTGTTTTAATGATAGGGTCAGCTGGCAAAATAAAGATTTGGAAGGGTAATTGGAGAAAAAAAAACACATCAAGAAGTGTGGGTCCAAAATTTCCTCAGTTGCAATCCACTTTAAAAAGTTTTCTTAGCAGCTATAGTAAATACAGAAAATCTTCCTTTGATATCACTGAAAAAAACAAGCAAACTTTTCTCACTAGTGCATGTTCATGATGGTGGGCTGTGGAGGGGGGGCATATGTAATATTTGGATTCTCAGCTGTAATTGTGAAATTCACTGCTTAGAAAATCAGAGTACAAGGAGTCTCATTTTCTTGTAATGAATCAACTACAAGAACAATACTCCATCTTTTTAGTTTAAATGAATTTCATGGCACAATTGGACAAAGCCATCTGCTGCCAATTGTCTTGGCAACTAATAGCATTGCTGCTGGCAGCTGCCAAAGAAGAGCACATTGCCATACAGCTGTTACAGTCGCTGTAAAACAGCTAGCTAGCTTCATTGCTCCTCTCCATTGCTTCTTCCTCCCAAATCTCTGAAGGCTAGATCATGGCCAAAGTACCACCGGTGTGTCAGAGAGGAGAAAGGAAGAGGCCACACAGAGGTGGGAGACCTCATCCAGAATTCTGGCTATACTGGTGAGCATGCAGCATCTCTCTCCGAGCTCTGTCCATCCCTCCTGGCCGCTGCAAAGGCAGAGAAAAACTATGCTAGTATGCCAGTAGGCATAGCCTCCCTTCCAATACTTATCATTTGTTGATATGCTAAAAAGGCTTCTGGTAGTCATAGACTATTTCAGATTACCAACTATAGTCTGCAGAATTTAGCCAGTGCGTCTTCCTCCTTCTAGCAGCTCTACAGGAAACTGGGGTCAGGTTGCCCAGACAGAAGATAATCCGAGCTGTTCATCTCCCTCTTTAACTTAGGTGTTGCAATTTAGACACCTAGGCAGCTACTGTGAACTTAGCTCATGTTTTTAATGAGGATTTTGATCAGTACCTTTTGAAGCATGCTGAGAAGACCCTTGAAAGCTTCTTCAGGAACAAATCCATGAAATTTTAATTTGTGGTGCAGTCGAGAGTGGGAAGATACATACCCAGTCCATGTGTCAACTACTATCATTCAGGAGAACCGGATTATAATGAACTGTTGTAACAGGAAACAATGGTGAAGCATCTAAACATTATAAGCACTGACATGAAACTCATATAATGAGTTTCAAAATACTTGCTGATGTTCTCCAGTCTCTCACAACTGCCATAATGGAGTTATGCAGGATCTCATGTTCTAAATGAGTGCAAAAATACACTTAGCCCTGCTAAAGGTAGAGAAAGAGAGAAAAGTAGTTCCCTGAAGTTTTAAAATTAAAAGAGTAAATAAACTTTCTCCCTCACCACCCATCAAGATTTTCTGAAAGAAGTCCCAACCCACTGATACCAATGGTAAAACTTCTGGTTTTCTGATACTGTCTCTTTCGGTCACAAAAATAGATTTAAAAAAAAAAAAAAAAGCAACATGCAGTCACAGCTGCTTCTTAAATCACCACATTTACTAAATATAGGCAAACAGGCCAGACTAAGTTCTCTATATTTTGCTACTCTGGTGTGTTCTTAGAGGTTTCACAACAAAACAAGCATCAGCAGAAAGGTCACAAAAGACATAAGGAAATACCCATTTGTTCTTGGACCATATATATTTTAAAAAGGAGAAATAATTTCTTACTGGTTAGGCTGATTTGGTGGTTTAGAAGAAAATGGAAGTCAATTCAGTGTATTTATAAACTGGCACACTAAACATGTCAGAAATTAACACAACAATATGTAGGCCTGATGCTTAACAGAGAATAAATCAATCAAGTGGACACAGATTATTTTATAATACACACACTCTGAGCAGCAAAGAGATGAATGGTAGGTGAAGGAGAGGGTAAAAACCAGAAAACCTACTACCTTTTATTACAAACTACGATGACTAGAGCCAACAACCACTTTGCACATGTAATAGTAGGGACATCAGCATTACATGATCTACAGGCTATAAAGACTCTTAGACAGCATTAAGTGAGTTAACTGGATTCTTAGTCAGTAATAACTATTAGCTAAAGCAAAAATATCCAGTCATAGAGAATCCATGGTCTCCTCTGCTGCTCAAGGTGGGGAGTTCAGGAAGCTGAAGCCAAACTGACAAATCAGCAAGAATCTTAATCTAGCTGCCTTGAGACAGAAAATGTGCTTTGAGGAGCAGGGGCAGAAGGAAGGAGGTAAGGCTACTGTCTTTGAAGAAAATGTACAGTGCCTTTCAAAGTCACTGGGAAGACAGCGTATATCTTTGCGCCTTGCAGCACAAATAGAACTTGGTGGTGACCACAGAGACAGTCTTTAATCCCCTGGGATCTTCCCTCCTTCCACCCACGCATGAGGTGACTTGTACGGCTACCTTGCTATAATCCAGTGCCCCTTCCCTTGCCATGCCATGGACCAATGACTCATGCCTGCTCTTTGCCTCACAGTTTTGCATCTAAGGGTGACTATCAGAGCTACTTAAATCAGTTATCCTGGGAATGCACATTGCTCAAGATGCATTTACCCAGTTCTAGACAAAACACCAGCGTTGCAACTTGTGTGTGCACCAGAATTTCAGACATCTTCAACTTCTGCTCTACTTAGGGTCAACAGGGCTCTGTCAGATCCAAAGTCGTGTGATTCTGAAAACACACCAGCTTCCACTTTGCATAACATGTTCATTTTCATTTCTTAGTTTACATTGTTTCTAGGATGCCAGTAACTAAGCCCAGTAAAAACTTATATGCATGTTAACCACATGAGGAAGAAGTTACAGCAGGCAGTGTGGTTACTTAGATGCTTGAATTTATTTAAGCACTTAAGTTTATGCAGAATCAGGGCCTTGTATTTTAGAACAAGACGTAATTCATTCTATACCTTACATATTCAGTGGGAAAACAGCTGTGAGTGAGTGCAGTCTTGGGGTTCTGAATTTCAAGTCCAGAAATACAAAGTCATACATGGTTCCCATCGCATCTATTACTCTCTCCACTGGCACATATATAGTGTTCTGCATTGCTGTTTATGCTAAGAAATTTATGCCCTGAAGTGTATGTAAAACATTACCAACTTATGTTTCCCACAGCTGCTGTAACTCTAAAATTATTGGCTTCTGTGCATTTAAATTAACAGTCATAACAATACACCAAAGTCTTTTCTTGCACTGAAATTCAATTCTAGATTTTTTATTTTTACAGTCTATAACCAAAACACTCATATTGATCTCCTACTGAAATAGCTCTCCTTCTCAGTACGTTCTGAAATAACAGTGGCAGGTCATTTACTGCTGCTTCTGCACAACTTCTGATTTTCATACCTAACGTTTTCTCAATTGTGTGTCTTTTTTTCCAATGTCATGGTCACTTGCCCTTGTGAAAGGTCGTATTCATAGCACATGTGAAGTTTTCCAGTTAAGCCTTTTTGAAATCACCCACTCACAGAAAATAACATCAGAACAAGGCAGTTAACATACTGTTTTATCCCCTATCCTGTGTCAATCTGCACAGCATTTTAGTCAACTCCTTTGTACTTGTCCCCTCCTCACCATGAAATAAATAAACTTTCTAAACAAAGAAGTACTGGAAACATCAATTCAATGGGTAACTTCCTTAAAGTCAGAATTGGCAAAAATGGGGACAAAGAATGAAAGTACTTCCTGTTACGGTTAAACAGTGATTGAATAATATTTGCAAGGTAAATTATCTTCTCCTGGAGAATAAGCAATTTTCTCAAATAATTAAAAAAATCTTGCATAGGGTCTGCATCAAAAATTTCAAATTTTAGCCTGAACAGTCACAGTCTTTGAAAAAGTGTAAGCCTCTTAAAAAGGACATTTAAAATGGAAACAGTTTGACAGTCTTAACCCTTGACACTTCAATATTTTCCTATGTGTATTCATACAATATACACACACGAGGAATATGGAACACTGTTTTGTTCTGGTGATCCTTTTTAAACAAGGAACTTGATAGGAAGGATTATGAGAAGAGCTGCAGAACGGCTCAAGTGCTAGAAAACGTATTTCAGAATGAACTGCTGAAGGACAAAAATCTGTTCAGATAAACAAAAGCATCAATAATAGGCAATTTGCTCATATCCTTAAGTACCTATGAGAAATACTAAAATTCATTCCAAGACTCTTTCAATTGTACGAGAATGATAGAAGAACTATTGGCTGATAACTGAATTTTCAAAAATGCAAGACAAAGTACCAATTTTGAGCAGAGAAAGTAATTAAACATTGAAATAACTAGCAAGAATCACTACCAATTTTCTGCCTTTGTACATTTTAAAATCAAGAACAAGTTTTTGTAAAAGGCAATGAAAAAAATCCAGTGGCCTGTGTCATGCAGAAGACTGCAACTGTGTCTTTTTGCTTGGTATACTAGAAATTCCCTTTATATGAGTGATTTTGGTGAAGGACTGAGAGGACTATTAGAGCTAAAGAATGTGCACCCCAGAGCTCAGTGATGTCCACTGCACCTTAGCCCCTGCCTGGAGGACACACTTCTGAAATTTCAAAGAGGAATTTGGAAGTGTGAGAGTTCAAAGGTTTAGGGCGTGTGAACTAATGCAGTTCTACCACACTACCACTGTGAAGCAAGCCAAAGCCAAACTGCATTAATCTGCTGCCATATCTCATGGCACCAAAATGGCCAGGTTTCGTTTCAAAAATCTACTAAATCATACAAACCTTACGGTTTAATATTAATGGCTGCAACCAAAGAAAGAAAGAAATAAGCAATATAAATGTTAATGAGAAGATGTCTGTTTCACTTTATTTAAAAGCCAGACTAATCCCATAATCCTAACAAACAAAAATATTAGGGTCTCCACAATTACAACATAACAATATCCAGATTCTGTCTGTCTGTCTGTGGGAAACAAGAAGAACAAGGGGCTTTACAAGCTAAATTCCAGTGAAAAAATCCAAGTCCCAAGGAAAACTAAGGCCAACCTACTAGTGGAGGTGTTCAAAGAGTGACTTGACTGCAATAAGTAGCACCTATTGCTTATAAAGGTATTCCATTTCATTTTTTAAGAGGAATTCTCACAACACAGTGAGCAGAGGAGTTAGGTGTATATACTCCAATATTGTAGAAGGAAGAATAGTTTATGTAACATAGCTTGAAGATTTTTCAGTTTTCCTTTCTAAATTTGTGTGGTTTATTTATTTTAAGAGCTATAAAAATTACAAATCAGCCCTTGAGTTGTCAATGACAGCTGCAAGATCTAAAGGTAAGCATTAACAATATAGACATATGGAGAGCTAGAAAGACAAAGAAGAGAAGATTACAGAGTTCATAATTTTTCTCTTGTGAAGCCTCATTGTGGTGCGTAGTTGGAAGTGCCATTTTAGTCATACTGAAGTAGAATTATTGTACAAAGATATACCCATTCAGTTCTTGATACCCGCTCAGCCCATGATGCTCTAATGCAGGCTTAAAACAGGGCTTCCGCAAAATTTCAAAAGGGGTCTTGAAGCCGGATGACTCAAGCTAGAAGTATATTCCTTCAAGCAAAGCTTTTGAAACTTAACTGAAAAAAATGAAGGAAGCTAATATGCTGATGGGGAAAGAGGAGAAATATATCTATTCATCACACACCGAAGTCCTGGAAAGCACTGCATGCTTGGAAGACTAAATGTACTTGAAGTCAAACTGAATGTGACCTTTTTCCTTATTTAGAAATTTTAGAAAATTGGTAATTTTTGAACACAATGAGAACTGTGATTTTACATAATATAATTAGTTGCATTGCAGACAATTTTAAAACTTGACTTTTGTTAAGAGGAATGTAAACTAGGATATCTTCTACCCTGTATGGGTAGTATGGACCCCTACTAAATAACAAGGGGAAGACAGTGTGCTCAAGCATGAAGGAGGGAATTTGTCCAGGGAACACCCAAGAACAGTACATAATACCTATCAGAAAGCATACGCTGTTTAATTGACTTAAATACTTATTCTGTGCAGTACTCAAAAAGGGGAAACAAAATGATCATCATGACTCTTGGGCCTGTTACACTGATGCCAAATGCACTAAGTGCACTTAAAGTAATGAAAAAGTTAATCCAGAAATCAGTAGATAGTAAATTAATTGATAGGAATATAATTAAAGATACACCTTTTTTTTTTTTTTACTATTGATCTGCTCTGATCAGACTGATTTTTATCTTTTTATCAGGTTTAAAGCTGGCAAATAAAGATTATGCACAGATGTAATATATTAAGGCATCTGCAAGGTGTCTGATCTAGTAACAAATTTTCATGTTGAAAAGTTACAATAACCAGGACATTCTGCTTTATGAACTAAAAACTGGCTAGCTAAACAGATTGCAAGCAACAGGTGTCAGCTGCTAAAACAGGAATATATGCTGGAACCTCAAAGGAATCAGTACTCTGCTGGTTACTATTTAACATTTCACTGATGATTTGAAAATCAAAAAAGAACTTTACATATGACACAAAGTTAATAGTGTAAATTATGCTAAAGACAGAGCAATCCTGTCCCACTCAAGCAAAATGCAGTTCAGTATGTCCAATTGCAAAGGTATACCTTTGAGAACAAACAATGCAGACTGTATCTATAAAAGAGAATCATGTATTTTGGAAAACAAGGATCATGGAAGGGACTTAAAAGCCAGAGTAGATAAGCAAGCAATTGAAAAAGAGCTTCAAGAGCTGAAGCTATAAAAGAAATGGGGCTGTAAGTAATTAGGTCTTTGGAAGCATAATTGGGAGAGTAAAGAGTAGGAAGAGATAAATACTTGTAGTACCTCTGTATGTAGTACTGACCAAAATGATACTTCATACCACTATGACTTCTGTCACGTGCATTTTTAAAAGCATGTTGAAACTCTGGAAAGGGTTCAGAAAAGAGCCAGAAAATGAGTTAAAAGACTAGAGAAAATGCCCCACAATTGAAGGAGACCAATCTGTTTCGCTTATAAAAAAGAACACTGAGAAGTGAGTTGATTAAACTGTATAAGCACCCTCACAGGGAGAAAATAGCAGGTATTGAAGAGCTCTTTAATCTAGGTGGAGAACTATATAGCAAGAACCAGTGACTGGAAGCTGTAGTCGGCCAATTTCAAATTAGAAATGGGGTGTAAATTTTTGTCATCGAACATGACTAATCATTGCACAAGCTTCCCATGGTGAGTGATAATTTTCTATGTTTTGAATCATTACTACATTTCTGAAGGATAGTTTTTAGCCTCACAGAAGCAGTATTGCAGTAAAAACTAAGTAGTCTGCCTCACTAAAGTAAACTTTGGGGTAAAATACAATGATGTGATGCAAAGACCAGCTCAACTGGGAGGTCCTTAATGGCCTTGACAAAATGAACATATGACTTCCATCAAAGTTTATAATTGGTCCTGAGAAGTGCACACTGACAAACTTCATCGAAGGTTTTGCTGCTGTCAGGATCAGGCTTCTCGCTACCTACTCCACCACTGCATACAAGGTCTAACCTAATATATTCCCCAAATGTCTCTTTTGCCACATTTTAATTGGAAGGCGACCTATTAAGAGAGGAAGCAGCTATTTCTCAACCTTTTTACTAAGTAAACAAGCAGGCAATTGCCACAAGCATCTGTGGTCAAATTCCATAAAGCCTACCAAGCTACCAGATGATAGCACAACCATCAGGAGCTGCACATTGCACTGCAGATGCTAAATTCATAGAATCATAGAATAGTTTGGGTTGGAAGGGACCTCCAAAGATCATCTAGTCCAACCTCCTTGCAATGAGCAGGGACAATCAGGCAATCGGGCCCAGCCAGCATGGGTTTACGAAAGGCAGATCCTGTTTGACTAATCTGATCTCCTTCTATGACAAGGTGACCTGCTTAGTAGAAGAGGGAAAGGCTGTGGATGTTGTCTGCCTAGACTTTAGTAAAGCCTTTGACACTGTTTCACACAGAATTCTCCTGGAGAACCTGACTGCTCTTGGCTTGAATGGGCATACACTTCGCTGGGTAAAAGTCTGGCCGGATGGCCGAGCCCAGAGACTTGTGGTGAACGGAGTTAAATCTAGCTGGCAGCCAGTCAGCCACAAGTGGTGTTCCCCAGGGCTCAGTATTGGGGCCAGTTCTCTTGAAAATCTTTATCAGTGATCTGGATGAGGGGATCGAGTGCAACCTCAGTAATTTTGCAGACAATACCAAGTTAGGCGGGAGTGTTGATCTGCTCGAGGGTAGGAAGGCTCTGCAGAGGGATCTGGACAGGCTGGATTGGTGGCCCAAGGCCAACTGTATGTGGTTCAACAAGGCCAAGTGCCAAGTCCTAAACTTGGGTCACAACAACCCCATGCAACACTACAGGCTTGGGGATTAGTGGCTGGAAAGCTACCTGATAGAAAAGGACCTGGGGGTGTTGATTGACAGCCAGCTGAATATGAGCCAGCAGTGTGCCCAGGTGGCCAAGAAGGCCAATGGCATCCTGGCCTGTATCAGAAATAGTGTGGCCAGCAGGAGTAGGGAAGTGATTGTCCTCCTGTACTCCGCGCTGGTGAGGCTGCACCTCGAATACTGTGTTCAGTTTTGGGGCCCTCACTACAAGAAGGACATTGAGGTGCTGGAGCGCGTCCAGAGAAGGGCGACGAAGCTGGTGAGGGGTCTGGAGCACAAGTCTTATGAGGAGCGGCTGAGGGAACTGGGGTTGTTCAGTCTGCAGAAGAGGAGGCTGAGGGGAGACCTCATCGGTCTCTACAACTACCTGAAAGGGGGTTGCAGAGAGGTGGGTGTTGGTCTCTTCTCCCAAGTGACTAGCGATAGGACAAGAGGAAATGGCCTCAAGTTGCACCAGGGGAGGTTTAGGCTGGATATGAGGAAAAAATTCTTTACTGAGAGAGTGGTGAAACACTGGAACAGGCTGCCCAGGGAAGTGGTGGAGTCACCATCCCTGGAGGTATCTGAAAGACTAGATGTGGTGATTGGGGATATGGTTTAGTGGTGGACTTGGCAGTGTTAGGATTACAGTTAGACTTGATGATCTTAAAGGTCCTTTCCAACCTAAATGATTCTATGATCTTCCACTAGATCAGGTTGTTCAGAGCCCCATCCAACCTGACCTTGAATGTTTCCAGGGATGGGGCATCTACCACCTCTCTGGGCAACCTGTTCCAGTGTTTCACCACGCTCATTGCAAAAACTTTCTTCCTTGTATCTAGTCTAAATCTACTCTCTTTTAGTTTAAAACCATTACCCCTTGTCCTATTGCAACAGGCCCTGCCAAAAAGTTTGTCCCCATCTTTCTTATAAGCCCCCTTGAAGTATTGAAAGGCCACAATAAGGTCTCCCTGGAGCCTTCTCTTCTTCAGGCTGAACAAACCCAGCTATCTCAGCCTTTCCTCAAAGGAGAGGCGTTCCATCCCTCTGATAATTTTCATGGCCCTCCTCTGGACCTGCTCCAACAGGTCCATGTCTTTCCTGTGCTGAGGACTCCACAGCTGGATACAGTACTCCAGGTGGGGTCTCACCAGAGTGGTGTAGAGGGGCAGAATCACCTCCCTCAACCTGCTGGCCACGCTTCTTTTGATGCAGCCCAGGATACAGCTGGCTTTCTGGTCTGTGAGTGCACATTGTGATCTCATGTCAAAACAACCCAAGACTTGTCCAGAGAAGGGCGACGAAGCTGGTGAGGGGTCTGGAACACAAGCCTTATGAGGAGCAGCTGAGGGAACTGGGGTTGTTCAGCCTGGAGAAGAGGAGGCTGAGGGGAGACCTCATCGCTCTCTACAATTACCTGAAAGGAGGTTGTAGAGAGGTGACACTTCTCCCAAGTGACAAGTGACAGGACGAGAGGAAATGTCCTCAAGTTGTGCCAGGGGAGATTCAGACTGGATATGAGGAAAAAGTTCTTTACTGAGAGAGTGGTGAAACACTGGAACAGGCTGCCCAGGGAACTAGTGGAGTCACCCTCCCTGGAGGTATTCAAGGAGCGTGTGGATATGGCATTGTGGGATGTGGCTTGATGGGCATGGTGCTGTGTGGTGTGGGTGGGTTGTTTTGGTGTGGGTTGTGGTGTGTTTTGTGGTTTGTGGGTGGGTTTTTTTTTGTTTGTTTTGTTTTGTTTTTGTTTTTGTTTTTTTTTATGGTTGGACTTGATGATCTTACAGGTCTTTTCCAACCTCAGTGATTCTGTGATTCTGTGATTAAAAGGAAAGCATTAGAGACAAGGAAAAACTTTTTTTTCCCCTCTCAACCCCTGCTCCCAAAGTAAAATGTGCTTCAAACTTCAAACAATTGGTGCAGATTATCACCGAATTTCCTAAGTGCTGCCATTTCCTGGACTTTTCATCTGAAAACTAATGATTCCTAAGACTATTTTGGAGTTAGAGAGAGACAGATGCAGCACTCAGCACTCCTGTGCTGTATGTAGTAAGGACAGTGAACAGGAAAAAAAGATGCATATCCCAAGTACTACTTGAGATGTCATACTTCTTCAACAAATCCTCCTTAGGACTCTATGACAGCTGAAAGAAGAAAATTCAGCAGTTATTTAGGTGACAAGCCCATGTACCTGCCTTATGAGTACTGCTTAGATTATACTATCTTCATTAACGTGAATGCACATGTGGACTGTTACTCAAAGAAGAGTCTTGTTTTTCTTTTTTATAGCAAGTAGATTTCTTGTTCCATACAATGCCAAAGCAAAGCTTGAAATTGTTACTTAGTTATAAATTCTGATCTAATAATTCATAACCCAAATTGCAACTAATGAAGACTTTTATTTTTAGGAGAACAGATGCAGAGTTGCTTTAGAAACAAAACTAAAAATTCAATGTCACGATTTTTGTGATCCAGAACTCATCATATTAGGACATTTGGGATTGGCAATACTGTTAATGATATTTTTTCTAGCCAAAGAGACACCATCAGTCAAATTAAATTCTATTAAATCTTTAAAAACTGACAGTGTTTAAAATATTTAAAAGTTTGAGGAATTACATCCATTCTTTTCTCTTTCTGCCTATTTTTATGATTTTACTGTTAGATTTTCTTATTTTACAGATTAAGAATAGAGAAAGGTTTTCTTTTCGCACAGAGATAGACAGATATAATCTTTATTTATTTTTCTGATATTGAAAATCGGTATGTAATGACGCTTTCCTATGGGTGAGTTTAATTCATCCATGACAGTTATGTATCACCTTGTCTTGCAACTTTTTTAACATATCACCATTTTTGAAAAACTCAATTAAAAGAAAAAACTCTTTAAATTGCCAGAGATAACATTTATCAGCTTCAGGCTGGGATTCACCAAGAAGCCTGAAGCTCAGTTAAGTATCCATCTTCTTATAATTAATCAGGTTTTTTTCTTTTTTAAAGGAAGAAAAAATCTACACAATAGAAAGAATGAATAAGACTTAGAGAATAATTACCCTTGAAGGTTAAAGATTTTCAAATACTCATTAAAGAAATGAATGGAACTGTTTTAAAAAAAAAAAGTGCTGAAATTTTCTTTTCTGATAAATTTCAAGAAAATTAAGAGGTCCACTTTGATTTATGTGGTAAAATGTATCTCAGTGTCCTCCCTTCTTTGCCTCCAGTGAGGTGACGACTTATTCCCTTCCAGAAGTTTTATGCTCATTTGATGCTACAGACTCAGAAATAAAGAACAAACAAAGTTACATTTTTACAGATACTGACTTGTGAAAACCTTAGTTGCAAATACACAGATATCGGTCATCTCACTCTACAACCTGGTTTCTCGGCACATGTCTATTTTTGGCTTCAACACTCGGGAAAGAGACCCAGAAGAAAGCCGGCAGGGTTCTGTGGGAAGGAGTGGGATCCTATGTCAGGCTCTGGACTAAAGCATCTGCATTTCACATCCCACTGTGCATCTGACAGTGAGAATTCCCACTATAACCAAATCACTTCTCAAGCTAGGAGCAGCTACATCCTTCTGCCATTTCATATACAGTACATTTACGGTTGTTTCCTACCTGAACACAGTATCTACCTGTTTGCAGCTGTGGTATAACATGCACACAGTTTTGTTTGCCGTTTATCAAGCCCAAATTGCTCACTACTCCTCAGGTAACATGCACTTCTGCTCTGGATAGGCATTTGCCACACAGGCCTTATCTGCAATTCAAACAACCCAAGACTTAAAGGAAAGAATTAGAGACAGGGAGTAACATTTTCCCCCCTCTCAACCCCTGCTCCCCAAGTAAATTGTGCTTCAACCTCATGATCTATTTAAACCTCCATCATTCAAAAAGATACTCTTTTTGTCACTGTAGAAAAATGGACATATCTGTAGGTACTCCGCTGATAACACTTAGTTCTTCAAGTGTCTTCTAAATCAAATTGCATTTCAAAGTTTCAAAGTTCTACTTTGACTACAGATATCAAAATAATGCCCAGCATTTACTAACAGTAATTACCCCAATAATTACTAATTAATAATTTGTGAGTTCCACCGAATCTTTTGTCCTAAGGCTTTGCAAATTTCTGACAACAGGAACTAGGAGGTAGGAAATAAATTGCCCTCTCTGTGCTTGCCAGCCGCATATCGGAACCTCCCTGGAAGCAAGCCGGTGCTGGCTGAGAGACAGGACATAATTGGATCAGTGGCTCAGATCACTTGGAAAGGCCTCTCTTCTCCTTTACTGCTTTTTTCAGTCCTTCTACTCTTAGGATCCCCTCTTGCCCCTACTCCTATCACACTAACCATTATGTCTGTAATTTTGGTGATGGGTCATGGCAGCTTTGAAGTGCAGACACACCAGAGATGTTTTCATTAACTAGTTCAGACACTGACAACAGTGAGGCTGTATCATCTCGGCCTGCACACGGAATCCCAAAATATCCATGTTGCCACGGTACCAACAGCAGTGAAGATACCAGATATGCAACAGCAGTGCTCCGACTGTGCTTTTAAATGCAATGTAGACGTGCTTTGAGTTTTGCTACCCTGTCAGAATGAATTGCTTTGCTTATTTCTATAAAACATCTAAACATCTATTCTCCCTCCTAGCACCTCTTCCCCCCAGCTGCCCCCCAGCCTGGGTTGCTATCCTAAATGACTGAAAAAGAGACAGAGCTGCTTCTTTTTGTAAAGGAAAATCATGTCTTGCCTCTTACTTATTCCTAGCTGCATCAGTTACAGTGAAAGAATGCTAAAACCATCTAGCAACCAGCTAACTGTAAGTACAAACACCCTCCAACAACACCACCATTTCTGGGAGGCATTAGCCTAACATCATGAACATTAAGCAGAGAGAAGCAGGGCATGAATTTTTGATGAAATTTTCAACTCTCTGAAAATCTTGTACTTTTCTAGTTACTCTTGGCTGGCCGTATGATTTCAAATCATATTCTCTTCAGTGGAAGCCCTAAATATAAATGCTTCTAACCAGCATTTAAGTTTGTGCAAATAAACTAGATGCAAGAAAACTATACAGCTGAAGAGTATGTTACCAAAAAAGAACAGAAAGCTAAGTTAGTTAGGAGAAATTTACTCATAAAGAGGATAATTAATTACAATATAAGAACAAGTCCCAATACAGTAACAGAAACTGTAGTCAGTGGGGTTTATATGTTAAGCACAGCAAAGCAGGCATTTAGATAGTAGAATATATAGCATAGGAAGCAATAGACAGGTGGACTGTGCACAACTGATTTGCATGACTTCTCCATTCTGAAATTTCACTGTTGTATAGAAAGGAACGTCTAAGCCATATTGGATCTTGTCTGTTATAACTGGGAGGATGCCACACTCTTCTCTTTTAACTCCATTTTCAGACTTCTTGGGACTTTTGCACAGAACACATTATAACTTCACTGAACAATGTTGCTTGGTTTTGTATCTCCAAAATAAACTTGTTTTTCTAGTGAAAATCAATTTTAAAAATAGGAAGCAAATGGGATTATATATTTTTTTTTAAAAGAGGAAGAAAATTAATGATGTACATGTAGAGGGAAACTAACAGTGGTTAAGATTTTCTATTCACACCATCATCAGTGCTGAACAAGGAACATAAAGACTATTAGAGGAATTCTAGAATAGCAGCCCTTATTCCCGCTAGGCAGCACTGCAAATATACCCCCAGGAATTCAGTGATAAAATACAGAAAATTGAACACGTGTGACTGAGAGCCAGAGTGAAATGAAACATGAAAAAGAAGTGCAACACAAAAAGCTTAAAAGGGCTCAAGGTGTGAAAACACTGAGGAAAAAGTAAGAGGGTGAGGGATGTGTGAACCAGTGCAAGAGGAAAACACAAACAGGTTTTTGAGTGAGTGAGGCTGAAAGTGGTAAAGGGTAACCAAGCATAAAAGTGAAAGAAAAAACAGGGTTACAAATGAGTATACAAGTGAGCAATAGAGCATGGCAGAATGACAGGCTGTGATGCAGTAAGAGATGGCAAAAGTAGGAAAACCAGATTGAAAAGAGTTCTAATGATGAATTTCTTTTTTTTGGCTATTTTTACCTTCATCATTTATCAAAATAGAGACTGTTACATGAAAACAGACCAGCAAGCAATGTAAGAAAGAAACAAGAGCCATAGTAACTACTAAGACTTCTCAATAATTAAGACATTTGGAAATTGCTATAAATTTTTTCCACCAAGCTGAGGTGGACAGAATGACCTTGCAGCACATCCTTTGGAAAACATCAAACTGCAAGAAAGGGGAACCAATAACTTCAAAAGTGCAGCTGAGCATTTAAATGTTTTCTCCCTTATGTAATTAACTGTTCTTGTCACAGAATACTGTGAAGCCAAACATATGTATAGCATCACAATAAAAATTCTTCAGGAAGGAATTAGGGGCAGAGGGACTACAGCCATTAGACACAACTATCTGTAAGAGATGGCTAAAGAAAAGTTCTACCACACAGCTGTAGTTACATAAAAATATGAAACCAGGAAATATTTCTCCATTAACATGAAAGAAACTTGAAAGAAACACAGGTATTCAAATACTTCTCTTGATAACAACAGCTATGGTGCTCAAATTACTCTGCTTATCCTAGTAACAGCCTTGATGGATCTCCTGCACTCTTTCTTTCATATCTAGACTACAGGATGCCTTTTTTTAATCTAGTATGTTTTTCCAAGAGTTTCAAGAAAAACTCCATCTATGTAAAATGTCAAGTAGAAGAAAGAGCAAGCTCTTTCATTTTGTGTGGTTAATGATAGAGAAACTGCTTGTTTTGTTTTTTTGAAGACAGCCTCAAGTTTATTAGAGTGTAAGAATATTAAAGCCAAAAGGTTGGATGGCTTCCCTGTGAACATTCAAACTCTCAAAATACTGACTTCATTTAACCTTTCTACAGTCGTATTTATTTTATAAAAGATTCAATTTGTCATACTCATGTCATAATCTTGAAAAACTGTAATAAAAGTTTCCTATAGATTAGTTTATATCTTGAAGGTTATTGAAGGTCTAAGTGGTGAATAAATAATACTTTATTTGTGCTTATCCAGTCTCAAATTTGGATCTCATGGACTAGATATCATCAACAGCTTCTAAAAAACTACATACAGAATATATTATAAATAATAATGAAATAGATTATTAAAATAAAATTTTCTTTACCCGAGTTTTAAATGGGAGTGACCTTTTCTTTCAAAGACAACTGGGCAAACAGGAACATGTCTTCACATTTTATGCATACATACTTACACATACTTTTATAAATGCTTTTTGATCTTTAATTATTGTTTTAGAAATTTGGTTTACATACAAACTAGTTTCAGCAACTAGAAATACCCAAAACTCAACCTGCATCACAAAAGAATCCTTTTTTTTCCAGCAACAATAAAAAGAGTTGCTCATCAGAATGCTGCTAGTAATTCTGTTGCTATTCAATTCAGAATAGTTTCCAAGTCATTCTCCTATACATGGAATAGCTTTGCAGTGCTAAAAAAAATCATTTGATGAACAACAGAAAAAGCATATGAAAAAGGGAGGTGAGTCCAAAAGAAAGTTGATTCCATCTAATCACTTTCATACATAACATAAAGTTATTTTTCAAAGAGACTACCTTCTCTTCCTGTTAAAAATCTATAGACTTGGACAACATAAATTTAGTACCATGAGTGCAAAAAACATGCAAGAAAAGATGGACCTGGGTCTAGGCTTTAGGGCCACGTGACTTGAATAAGCACCAAAACATATGGAAACTACATCAATAGAGAGGTGACCTATATCTTATAAATGCAAGTTGGGCCAAACAGGACACAATGCAATTCCACCTAAGAAAAGCTGTACGCACTATGTGAGAGACCCAGTTAGCCACAGTGTGGTCAGTCACCATGACTGAACAGGGTTTGGGCACGCTATGAAAAGAGATCGTAGCCACTTATCAACAATCTCACTGCATTTTTTGCAGAACTGGGGCTGTTTGCCCCTGCGTTTTGGTCAAATACGAATATAATAACTATACTCGTCTTTAAAATTCCTCCGTGTCAGTGTGTTATAGTGTTACTACTCACAACCTAACCTTTCCTCTTCTGCAATGCTTCCAAGGGGGTTTTTATGTTTGATAATGATGGACACTAACTCCCCACAAATAAAATCTAAGTCATTGGGAGCTACAGGTTCTCAGCATCTCTCAGGTTGAAGTCTGTATTTTGCAGAACACTTCTGTATCCTTCAGGACAGGAAGTATAGCAGGAGAAAAATCAATGTGCGAGGCAAAGAAATAACAGGTGGATCAGAGCTTTGTCAATACACGCTGTGTATTTCTTTACAAATTGCATTCCCCGAACCACCCACTTTGAAAGAAATCCACTTTCCCACAAAAGTGCTTTGAGTAGTTCAGGTTACACAGAGAGACTGTCACTCAAAAGAAGACTTATAAGCAGCATTCCCAAAGCTTAACAGCATTCCCTTTTCTCCATCAACACTTCTTTTCCTTTGGCTAAAAAGGTTGGTGCGACTAATTAGTCCCCAACACTCCATTATAATAACAATAATATTAGCTAGTCTATATATTGTTTTTCATCAGTAGATCAAAAAGTACTTAGTAAAGAAGGCAAGTGTCATTACCTCATCAAGTAATACTCACTAAATAATCAGCTCTGCTGCTGCTTTTATCCTTAAAAATGGTGTTTTAAAACCACGAAGAAGCCAAAACATAATCTCCAAATAATACACCTTCTCTAGCAAAGGAGATTATTGCCTCTTCAGTGGAACCCAAGAGGGTTCCATGAAGCAAAAAGGGTATTTATTTGCAAAGATACCACACAGGATTAGAAGGGACCTTTTCAGTTATTGAACTAAGGCCCAGTTGTCCCATGCTGATATATCATATAAGCCCTTTCTTAAACAGCTCAAGTTTTGCCTCAGAAATAGTGAGAACTTTTTGCCTTTCATTAATCCCACGGAGAGTCTGTGCCAGAAGTGTACTGATCTGATGAACAGATATTTTCCTCTGATTTTCATCCTAAATGTATTGTTGATCTGATAAAAAACATTTGTATTGGTATTAACAGTAGCTGTTCATCTGAAAAGCTCTGCCCTGCCTTGTGTATTTAGAAAGCTCTCAATTTGGTAAAGGAATGGAAAAATACAATTAAGTCTCCCATTCTAATAACTAGCAAGGTCTATCAAATTTTGCCTGTGGCTACTGACATATATACATTACCTACTACCTTCCAGTGTCAAATTCAGCTTTCTTAGGAGTATTTATTAAAAGTCCAAGATCTAGTTCCAGAGCAGTGACAATCACATAAGAGTCCACTGTAAGGCTGTAACTTGTTATGTTCGGATCAAATCTACTTCTGTATACAATGAAGAGTCTAGTTGGCTTGCAGCATTGAATACAAATGTGCAATCCTCATCTTCCTGAGATTTTCACTATTTATCAACCTTTCTCTCTTTAAACAGCCAGGAAAGAGGTTTGACCTTCTACCATATGCTTTAGGACAGTACTAAGATACACTTCTTTCTCAACAAACATCTTCAGAAATAATACTTCAAACGTCTCACATTACCGCATGTGTGAAGTTCTGATCTTTTTTACCTCATTTTTGCTATCTGAAGAAGCAGCAAAGATGTCCTCATATACTTTTTTCTCCTGTATCCTTGGCTGACATCTCCATCAACTTGGTAACAACATTATGCTGTTTTCTTTGGAGACAAATAATCAATAGTATTAAGTAGGAATGTGGTTTTGCCTGTATTCTGGATTCTCACAGCCATTATCTCATGTTCATGTTCAACCAGACGCCTTGAAATAATGACAATGTTGACTCTTTCAGTTCAGTCTCTTAACTTTTCTTCCTCTTCTTCAGTTTTAGCATCCAGAAGTATACCAGTCCTTTTATATATGTATAGAAAACAATCACACAAAAC
The DNA here is from genome assembly GCF_030936135.1 of Gavia stellata. Lineage (NCBI taxonomy): Eukaryota > Metazoa > Chordata > Aves > Gaviiformes > Gaviidae > Gavia > Gavia stellata. The sequence goes on along the minus strand of NC_082597.1, from coordinate 60,024,951 downwards.
TTAAGTGTTCTAATTATTTCTTAAGTTGATTATTTTGTGATACACTGGAACTGTTGTTTGGAGTACAGAGGCAGAATACAACTTCCGTATCAAGTTCCAGTCATTGTCTTTCAGTTATTTTATTCTTCATACTATTTTTAACCACATAACTACCAGTTGTCTTACTGGGGGCGTTGAGCCTCAGCTCTTGAGCTAGACTGATAAAAAAAGGTGCTGGGAGGTCTAGAGAGACTTGAATTACCCTTAAATACCCTTTCTTTTTGCAATTCCTAGTCTCACTCGCTGAAAATCTGGTTCTTCCAACAAGCACCACTTAAAATTACCATGGATAATCTTTCCACCAGTAAAAGCTTTTCATTTCCTGTCTGCCTCTAAGCAGAGTCTCTATTCCACCACAGCTCCTAAATCAACTATGTTACTTTTGTGCAGCCAAACTGTAATTAGCACAAACACATCCCCTGTTCAGAAATGGTTCAGATTTTTCCATTACTTCTGTGCAGCCAAACTGTAACAAAAACACCAGGACCTTAGTGGAATACTTCTAAGCAATATCCAAATAATATAATAATTCCTCCCTACTCCTTGTAATTAACTGCTGGACAGGTAAGGTAAAGGATCATTTAGTTATTAAAAATATAACTGTCTGTTTAAATACACAAATGTTTTCCCAAACAATTTGTTTCCAAGGACAATAGCTTACCCTTAAAAAAAAATAAATTACATGTCTTATCCTCCTCTGTACACCAGATATGCTCACAGAGTGCAGTCCAGTATGCGCTAAACATTTTTTCCCCAAAAAATACCACTATGCTTTGCTTCATGTTGACAATATTATTCTAGAACTGGCTTCCTTGAGTCAACCCGCAAAATAAATTATCATGCCAATTAAAAGAAAAACAGTACTAATTGTTGTAGATTTGTTGCGGGAAGGGGTTCTGCCCTTTCTTTAGTGGTAGCAATCGCAATGGGTAATAGCAATTTTTTCTAAGCTAATGTTATTTTGTCTTGATTTACTGGCCTATTCTGCTTCAGTCCCCAAGGTGGAAAAGTGACTATTGATTGCAAAAAAGTTCTTTTTAAAAGGCCATTTTTAATAAAGCTCAGAAGGTTCCATGACTAGAAAACTTAGAGGCCTGCTGCAGTTACAAGGCTCATCCCAAGTGAGTGGTGTAGACAGAGGCCTTTTTGGAAGCTAAAAAAAAAGCAAGTAATACAAGAGTCTTCCTGGCAAGAGGGAATAAATCAATCCCCCTAGTACAGCAAAGTATCAGTCTTTTCTGCACAGATTTTTAAAATTAATGACTGATATTGGATTAAAGTTCCCAGGTGCTCAACTTGAGCCGCTTCAAATTGGAAGGGGCCTGTTTTTTAAACAGGAGAAACACTGACTCAAAAGCAGGCATCCAGAGCTGGTAAAGCAAGTACAGTAGCATCCACAATTACAAACTGCTTAAAATTTTACTTAAGTGATTTCACAGCATGTGCTGCACAAATTAATCAGCTACATCACCGTTCAACCAGCAAATCCACTAATAAATGAGGTCTATCTGACACATACAGAAGACTAACCATTTTGCTTTTGTGCTCCCTGTGTTGCTTCATCTAAGTCTGATCTGTTCTTCTCTGATTTACAAAACTGTAACATGCTGCTCCTAATGGAGAGCTTCTGCTTTTAAAGCTACTTAGAAGTTGATAAAACAACCCCCCAAATAGCTGGGATAGGCAAATTGCACTTTAACACCTATACAGACAGTACTTCACTGTCTTATTGTAGTTAACAGGTGACAGTAGTAGCATCATCTCAGAAAAGTATTCTGTTACGTTTAGGGCTTCTCTGTAAGATAAGCTTGTGCCAGTCTAAGATGACATGCCATTTTAAACAGCTATTGCTATGTCAACTAGCATAGTATCCCACATGACTGCTTTTATTGGTACATATGTAATTTTGGAAGCTGTTTTAACTGAGTTGGCAAAAGCCATTCTTACACTGCAATAATGCTATCCACAACAATGACATAGACCAATGTAATTGTACTGGTGTAATTTGTGAAGTTTTCTATGTGGTTTCTTTCTTGTCATCCCTTGATTCTGTGTGCTCCACATCTGTATTGCACCACAAATCTAACCATACTTCTGAGGCACAAATAAATAAATGTGTACAAACAGGAGCTGGAGACAGGGAGGATATAACATTTTTGAAGGGTACTCGTAGTGAGTCACATACCAAAACAACAATTCCCATAGTTTTCAATATCCTGATTTAACTCATCTTCCTTCTGAATACAATAAAAACCACGAGTCCCTCAAATAGCTTTGTTCAAGGAAGAATTTTCTTCTCTCCATCTCCTGACAGTGGTCTTCAATTAAAGCCTGCAATGATGAAACTCACTGAGATTGACAGAGGAAATAAAAGGAGAGAAACCACTGAAATGCATCTTCAGAAGCAGATTATTAAATGTCCCGCAGACATCGGTGCGAGTGACAGCCGCCAGAGCTTAGTGAAAAAAGAGAAGCGGAAAATTAAACTTCTCATTGGGCCTGATGATGATTAATATCTCTTCTCTGATGAGCTGAAACTGCTTAATCTTTCCTATTAATATCAAATCACTGAGGTGCAAGTATATTAGCTGAAGAGAAAGGGGGCATATGAGAATGTTTAACATTGGGGAGAGGAAAAGAAGACAGAAATAACTGAGGTGCGTTTTGCTCTTAAATCTCCTAAAGCAAGAAACTCAAAATAAAGCTGTGAGTCACCATCAGAGGCTCTGAAGTCAGGTTACTATGAGGCAGCTCTTGGGCAAAAAAATCATACAATTTAAAGGAAATAAATAGTAGATTTCAATTGTTTGGTTAAAGGCATTTGCATTCTACAGAAAGACTTAATTAATCACATCTCCATTCAAGTGTATGTGAACAAGCAATTTAGTAAACTGGACATCCACAAGTCCATGGGTCCTGATGGGATGCACCTGCGAGTGCTGAGGGAGCTGGCAGAAGTCATTGCTGGGCCACTCTCCATCATCTTTGAACGGTCCTGGAAAACAGGTGAGCTGCCTGAGGACTGGAGGAAAGCCAACATCACTCCAGCCTTCAAAAAGGGCAAGAAGGAAGACCCAGGAAACTACAGGCCAGTCAGCCTCACCTCCATCCTTGGAAAGATGATGGAACAGCTCCTTCTGGGCATCACCTCAAAGCATCTGGAGGAAAAGAAGGTTATCAGAAGCAGTCAACATGGATTCACCAAGGGGAAGTCCTGTCTGACCAATCTGATAGCCTTCTACGATGGCATGACTGGATGGACAGATGAGGGGAGGGCAGTAGATGCTGTCTACTTTGACTTCAGCAAGGCTTTCGACACTGTCTCCCATGTCATCCTCATAGGCAAGCTTAGGAAGTATGGGTTAGATGAACGGATAGTGGGGTGGATTGAAAACTGGCTGATAGATAGAGCTCAGAGGGTTGTGATTAGTGGCACGGAGTCTAGTTGGAGGTGTGTAACAAGCGGTGTTCCCCAGGGGTCAGTACTGGGTCCAGTCCTGTTCAATATATTCATCAATGACCTGGAAAAAGGGATAGAGTGTGCCCTCAGCAAGTTTGCTGATGACATAAAACTGGGAGGAGTGGCGGACACACCGGAAGGCTGTGCTGCCATTCAGCATGGCCTGGACAGGCTGGAGAGTTGGGCAAAGAGGAACCTTATGAAATTCAACAAAAGCAAGCGTAGGGTAATGCACCTGGGGCGGAATAACCCCATGCATCAGTACAGGTTAGTGGTTAACCTGCTGGAGAGCAGCTCTGTGGAAAGGGACCTGGGAGTCCTGGTGGACAACAGGATGACCATGAGCCACCAACGTGCCCTTGGGGCCAAGAAGGCCAATGGCAGCCTGGGGTGCATCAAGAGGAGTGTGGCAAGCAGGTTGAGGGAGGTTATCCTCCCCCTCTACTCTGCCCTGGTGAGGCCGCATCTGGAGTAGATTAAAGTCTCAAAACAAGAACTGCAGAAGGCAAAGCAACACAAGAGAGGTAAAACTTCAAGTGAGGGAAATAACTACTCAATTGAACAACTCAATGGTTGTCATGACAGAAAAATATTTGAAAAGGGTAAAGAGGGAAAATAAAGAGATGTGTTGAAGATACTGGTATTCTTAAGCTAAGCACACCTAAAACACATCCATCCAATATCAGAATATTAACCTTCACACTGAGTTGCTTTTCCTAAACCATGCCAGAGCATTATCTGCAGAACATAAGAATGACCATACATGACGTGTGAAGTACTTCTTCAAATTTATTTTTAACTTGACTCCTTCTCCTTCTGGTATTATACACATTTAAATTAATATTCAAAATGTAAGTTTCAAAAGTACTGGAAGACACTACAGATGCAATTTGCTGTCTAACAAGAAAGATTCTGATTTCAAACTCTTTCCTGATTTGAAAAAAACCCCACACATTTTAAACACAAAAACTCCACAAAAATCAAATATTGTAAGTTAACTGTTCTGACTTAACTGAAACATTCACATAATCAAAATATTAAATTTTCATTTTAATCTTTTAAAACATTTATATTTTAGGTTATTTTTTTCATCCTGTACGTATACATTTGTTGACCTGCTTGCCTGTTTGCCCCCAAAGCCCCCAAAGCTCATTTCAGATTATATTATTAGAAGGAAAGAAGTCAGAGGTAATGAAGCTTCTACAATTGTAAGGAACACAGAGAGAGAGATGAGAGTTGCTATACATTTTACCATTGAGAAGTACACTTCAGCATGAGCTCAAGATTTATTTAGTTACCAGGAGACCCATATGGGAGCTAGATTTTATAAATGCCCTAATTGTGGGAAAAGCAACTTCAACATCAATCAGCTGCATGACATCAATCACAGCAAGTCACGCTACGTTAGTTCCAGCACTCAAAGAAGGTCTGGTGTACTTATAAACTACACATTTTATTTCAAAAAGCCAAACACTACTTCTTAGGGGTTTGGCTTTTTTAAAAAAACAAGACATTTGAGTTCATCTTGCTTTTCTGTTTTTCTGCAGAAAAACTTTTTTACTATAAAGTTAGCAAGTACCTAGCTTCGAAACAGAAAAAGAGGAATAATCAGGAAATAGCTCTCCTACTGCTAGTCTTCCATGCAGCCCTAACAGAATTTAGACATCCAGATGTCCCTTCTTCTTGGAAGGAATTTGTTCACCTTTACATAACTCAACTTTTATAGACTGCATTTTTCCCAAAAGTTTGCTCAAAGAATGAGGAAGACAAAGATGAAACAAAAACCTTAAGAAATCCCACAGATTATACTCAGTGTAAGCTGTTGTGCCAAAGAAGCTGGCAATTTATTCCTGCTCAAAGAATTCCTTTTCATTCTGACCTTTATGTTTCTGCCAGAAAGTGACAATTCTCAGCATATCTCCTAAAAAAAAATAACAAGAGAGGAGTAAACCACCACTATTTACTCCAGAATGGAAATGTACACAGAAGCAGCTTTTATGAAGGGGTTGCTATGAAGCCAATCTTAACTAAAACACATCTCTTGTAAACCTGTTCAGGCACCCATCACAGTAACATCCTTATTATATGCAGAGGTCCCTTTCAGAACCTCTTTCCTCAGAACTTTATTAAAAAGATAGGATCAATACAGAGGTTGAAACTTCTACTTTAAAAGGACACTGGATTAAGTTTTCTTGTTTAATCCTGTTGAGACACACAGCAGATAAATTTCAGGCAAACTGAGCAAATCATAATGAAAAAGGCAATTTTAGATTTTGCCCCTTTTTGATTACATTGTCTGTGAAGGGATTATTTTCTGATGTTTGTTCATCAGTTGCAAGTGTATGATAGACATTTTAGCAATTAATTATTTGTTTGCCTCTTCCTATGAGCAACTCATTGCAAGCATTAAAAATTCAGGCAGTTTTCATCATGCACATAGATCATGTGATAAACTTTTGGCACTTAACTAGAGAAAGCTGAACTCCCAGAATCAGTTTTCTGATTCAAGTATTCACAAATAAGATTTCAAAATCTGCTTCCCATGAATATTAAAACTGGTTATTCATTGTTTCTGTAGACAGTCTTCCCAATTAACATATTCACTAGAATATTTATGGAAAGCATACACAAAAAGAGTGTGAACAGCATCAAAGTGAATCCATTTAAATACTAAGATGAATACTTGCAGCCTTCCTTCATTTCACTTTATTGTATTTTACGAGGTGTTTGCCCAACTCTGGCTTCAATCATGTCTCTACAGATTACTTGGTCTAAACGGTACTGTCAGAGAATGATAGTTGTCCAACACTGGAGTGAAAAGAGGACAATCAAGGAAAGCAAGTCCCAGGAAAGAAGGCAGGCTCTGTTTTTAAAATGTTGCCCTGGCAGTTAAGAAAAAACAGACTCAACTTCCTGCTCTCTCACAGACTCCCTGCATGATCTCAGAAAACTTCTCAAGTTTTCATCTTAAGGTTACGTTATTGACTCTTCCTTTCTTGTGAAATATGTTCTACACAGGAGCCCTACACACACACTTCATGGCTTTCAACCTGAAGTGGATCCACCACACAGAAACTGACAATTCAAGGTATTTTCATCCTGTCAAAATGGAGGTGACTGTGAATCTGCTGAGGCCACATAGCTACAGTGGACACTTTTTTGAGGAATCAGTAATCTAGAGAGCAAGCGTCAAATTACAGTTCCAAGCCTCCATTTTACATGACCTTCATGCTAAAGGGGATAGGAAACTGCCGCATGTGGCTAGGAAAATGATGCTGTTCCTGGAGCTACTGTTGGTTAGTGAAATTGCTATTTTCCTTCTAATGAAAATTCACAATATATTGTTTGATTATCTCCTCTTCCCAGTTTTAAATGCACTCCACCCTTCCTACTCTATTACCTTGAATGTAACTTAAGAATGTTTTAACAATTAGCTTTTTCATTCAAAGTAACTGGTAACTGAAATTATGCTGTCCTTGTGCGCTATTAGAAACAACAACAGTAACCAGGTACATTCAAAGGTTATACAATATTCAAAATCTGCTTTAATATTCTAGTTCATAACCTTAATAGACATTTATACATGATTAATGAGGCTTTTAGTAGCTGTTGCTGTCACAGCTTGGGTAATGCCACCTCCAATGAATATTCCAAAGGAAGGGTCTTACTGGCAGTGCCTGAGTGACAGCTGTGAAGTAGCAGGCTGCAATGTACTTTCTGACGAGAGAAACAAAACCCAAAATGAAACAAAATTCTGTCCTATAGAATTGCAAACTATTTAAAAAGCAGAACATGGGAACTGATTACATTAGGGCATATTTTATATTACAGATTCACTAACAAAGAGTTTATAAAGGGTTTCTAAATGTGATCCCACTGCCATGCTATGGCAAATGAATAACTTAAGTTCTTAGATATAAATACATGGATGAGTAATATAATTCCTAATTACATCGAGAACATATAATTTTAGGACATAGCACTGTAGATATCAGTACTGAAGAGAGAGATTTGATTCTGGAGCCCTGAAACATACAAATAAACAAACAAAAAACTGCAAAGGAATATTAAAAAAAGAGGACGAATTTTTTTGCTATGACAACTCAGCTAGTTCAACCTTTTTAGCTTACTGAAAAAAAGACTGAGAAGTGATTTGACTACTATATGTAAGTACCTTCAAAGGGAAACATACCCAGGCCTGACAGGGGAATAAGTAGCATGGATTCCCCAAAGGTAAATAATGTTTGACCAATCTGACTGCCTTTTGTGATGAAATGACTAGATCTGTGTATAACAGATGACCAGTAGATGCGATCTCCCTTGAAAGGGAGCACAGGTTTCAACATGGTCTCCCACAGCATCCTCGTATTCAAGTTGGGATTTTACAGTCTATATGGGTGGACTACTAGATGGGTGAAAAACTAGCTGGAATGTTGTGCTCAAAGCACGATGGTTACTCATTCATGCTCTGTCTGGAAGTCAGTTACACGTGGAGTTCCTCAGTGTCTATTCTGCAACCAGTCCTTTTTAATATTTTTATCAATGATTCAAAGGAGAAATCAGAACTCACCCCTATCAAGACTGCAAATGACACCAAGCCTAGGGGTTGCAGTCAATACACTCACAGGCAAGGGTGCCACCCAGGGGGACCTAGACAGGCTGGAGGAATGAACAAAGCAAAACCCTGTACGTGGGAAGGAGTAACCCACTCATAATGGCACAGGCTGTGGACTAGTCCTGCTTGGAAGGACCTGTAGTCCTGGTGGACAGAACATGAAACATGAGCCAGCAGCATGCCTGGACAGTGATGAAAGCCAATGGCATCCTGGGCTGTATCAGCAGGAACATAGCAAATAGACTGAGGGAAGTGGCCATTCCCCTTTACTTGGTACTCATGAGACCACATCCGGAACACTGTGTCCAGTCTGGGTTCCCAAATATAAGAATGACATTGATCAAGTTCAGCATAGGGCCATCAAGTTGTACAGGGGCTGAAGCGCTTGCCCTGGGCTTGTTCTGCCTGGAGAAGAGAAGGCTCTGTGGGACTTATCAGCAGCCCCCCAGTACCTACAAGCAAGCTGCAAGAGTACGGAGCCAGGCTCTTCACAGCAATACATGGTGAGGGTATGAGTGCCATCAGACATAAACTGAAGCAAGGGAGGTTCAAACTAGATATAAGGAGAAACTCTTCCACCTGAGGACAGCCAAGCAGTGGCACAAGTTGCCCAGGAAGGCCATGGTAGTCTCTGTCCTTGGAGGTTTTCAAGACACAACTGGCTAAAGGCCTAAAAAAACTTGCCTGATCTCAAAGCCCACCCTGATTTGAGCAGGAGTTTAACCAGAGAACTCCTGAGGTTCCTTCCACCCTGAATAATTAAGTGGGTCTATGAAGATAGCAGGTACTGACAATTTCTTTAACTTAGTGGAGAAAAGTGTAACAAGAATCATTTACTTAAATCTAAAACCAGATGAAATGAAAAGAAAACTTCTAGCATGGCCTGTGATCAACCAAAGAAACTAATGCCAGAAGACAGAGAGGATTCTTCACTCCTGCTGGTTTCAAATCAAGGCACAATGCTGTTGTGGGACATTTTTTACTCCAGTATACACAGAGAGCTTAAAATGTAAGTAAATTGTGTGAACCATAGTGGAGTACAAAACAAGAAGTCAGATGACAAAATGGCTTTAACTCTCTGCCCATAATACCTACAAGTTAAGGAAAATGCTAGCTATTACTTGGTTAAATAAATATTTTAACTGACCTTAGTTTTTAACCAATGAAGATTAAATCATGCCCCATCCAAAAATTAAAAGAAAAAGAAAACAGATACAGAAAAATAACAGAGAGAGTTACTAACTTTATATAATTTCCTGCCCTTTTCCAGTGCAAGGCTTCTTAACAGGTAATGGGCTTTGCACCCTGCTTTGCATTTAAGATTAATTCACACTGAGAGCTTTAAGTCACTTCAAATACCATGTAACAGCAAATTTCAAGATTTGTATTGAGCTTTCTGTAAAAACAAAGGATTCTACACACACAAGAATTTAAAGTAGCAAGCCATTATCAATTGTGGACACAATTAAAATAGTCATTACAGCATACTATTCTTCTAAAAGCAAAAAGGTGAGGCCTGCATTTGCTCAGCTTTTAAAAATGAAACAAAATCAGTACTGTTCTGCCTGCCAATCATTAGTTTTCAACTATGCAGCCAGCACCCCTTATATTTTCAATTTAACATGAATCTTGTAAGTGTTTCATTCTAGAATGAGCTTATAGAGTTACTGCCCATTAAGGCAAAATTTTAACCAAATAAATTTGCATAAGCAAGTATTTGTACCTGGCATGGAAATAATTCAGAAATGTATGTAATAAACACTGAAAATCTTTACATGTTCTTACTTGTAATTTAACTTGGAATCCAATTTTGTTTTGAAACAAAGCACAAATTCATCAGCCAAGGTTCCATGAAAGACACTTGCCATTTTAAACAATGCCTTTTTAAAATTATCAGACTGTAAACTAGTGTTTTAACAGTCTTTAAAAGGCTGAAACACCTTTCCTTGCGCTAAGTCTATAAAGGCTGAACAGGTTTTTTTACTCTTGCTGAAATAACACACCTATTGCCAAAAATAAAATGCTCCATCTCAAAAAAAGAAAAAAAAAAAAGCAACAAGCTACAAAGTAACAAAAATAAGAGATCCAGCATCTTCTAACCTCACCTAACTGAAGTATCACTACTGAACTCCTTTAAGGCCAGAAAAAAAAGTTCATCAGATAGACAGTTTAAAAGGCAAAGTGGTTAATCCAAGTGTGATTATAAGAAGTGCCAGTTATATAGCTGCAAGTCAATGTAGCTATAAACTTGAGGATGTCCATCTAAAGTAAGAAGACGACAGAAAGATATTCCAGATATAGCAGCTCACCACTACCCAGTGGGATATGGATTCAAATTGATTTTATATAAAGAGATTTTATATAGGTATTCACTGATTTTCTGTGTTCAGTCTTCTAGCACAATAAGCATAGATGCAGTGTCCAGGACTAATAATCTTCACACAAAGCCAAGAAAAGAGCCTCACGTTTTTGCAAGTTTGGGCCATGCAGGCATTTATATAACTAAATCAGGAGCCCATAAAACATTTCACAGAATTCTTTCTTGCTACATTTACACCTCATAGAATAGAGTCTCACCATTGTCCAACATTCTACAAACTAGGTAACACCATGTGTTCCCTGGTCCAGTGAGCAGCAGCACACTGGACCACAGGACAAGAGAAAGCCTGCAGCTGAGTGACCAATACCTAGCAGAGCCCACTATGCAAAGAACCATGCCAGACACACATTTCCCTCACTTGTACTGTAGGCCGTCCATGCTCTTGTACCTAGATACACTTCCCGTTTCGTGTCCCAAAATCAGACTCAGTGGCCCATGTCATCCATACATATGAAGTCTAACACACAGGTCCATAAAAACAAGAGCTGTGTAAAGAGTGCCCAGAACACGTACAGATGCCTTTTTAACACTTTAAAATAACATTAAGGGCAGATCTGAAATGAGATGTTAATTTTAATTAAAAGTAAAATCTTACAGGGCATAGGATAGATCAACTTTTAAAAATTAGAAAACACAGAGAAGAAATGAGTAAGGTGAGGTTTTTTGGTTGCATTTTTTAAGAAAAAGTTCAAAGATGAGAGGAAAATCAAGTAACTGGGGCAGGCAATTACCTCCTCCTCAGCAATAAGAACATGGTAAGGAAGGCCCTTTGTTGAAATCTGCATCTTGGGAACTACTTCCTATGCAAGCCAAACCAGATTTATTTAAATAAAATCAGTGATGACTGATCTGCATTTGTCTGCCCTGATAAAAATCATTCAGTAACCCACCCCCCACCCCCAGCCATTATTCCCCTCCTACCTTCAAAACTCCCAGCAAACAGATAAATCCATGTAATGGCTGGGACAAAAAGGACAGTCAGAGAGGCAGCCAGGAATTTCCGTCGCCCTCTGCAGATTCCCAGCATTCTCTCAGGAGTGCAGATTCCCAACCCAGTGCTGTTCCTATGTCGGAAGCAAATAATCCACAGCCTCCCACATATTACTGCCTGAAAAGGAAAGGAAAAAATGTTTTAACAGCTTATCTCTCCACAGAAAGGTGTTCCTGAAGAGTTAAAAGAACAAGGCTAAAAATAGGGTTAATTGCAAAGCAGTACCCATTTCAACATTATCCATGACTACTTAATAATAAACCAAGTTTTAGAAGTCAGACTAAGACAGTAAGTCAATGAAATGCATCATATCACCTAAACACACACAGAGCTAATCTTACAAAGAGATGACATCACCTTTATTTGTTTTTTCACCACCCTTTTACTCTACAGAAACTATTGGTTCTTTGATACCTATGTGTGGTGGTGCCTCTGGGCAGATAAGAGAAAGCCACCTGTATTTCTTCCCCTGCTCCCAAAGAGCAAAAGTCACACCAGTGAATCAATGAGCTGGCTGCAGGTGGTCATGCACCCAAGAGAGTGAACTGAAAAATTAAAGGTAAAGTTTGGAGGCAGAGGGATGTTATTAAAATGACCCACTTTGCTAATCAAAAAGCAATGCTGATGAACTGCTATATAAAAGGGGAAAAGAGAAAGAGCAAAATGGGCAAGGAAGCTTTCTTAGGCACAAAAGGGACTATCAGGAGCTTCAGACTGTATGCTATTAGAAAAGAAGGGGATTTTGGAGAGTACCATTGTTTTTATGAGAAAAAAAAAAGAATCTTAATTTGTTTAAATTATTGTTCTGCATTTCACAGAGGCCAAGATGGCAAAATAATCTGATGACTTTTATTCACAGGAAAATGAATATTCCCACACCAGTGCAGGCATGCAGAGCATAAAGAAAATGTTTCACATCTTTTGCTTTTTTTAAAAAAAAGGGGAGGAAAGGCTAGTGTTAGATTAGAGAAGTTGGAGAAGGAAAGGGAGGTAGTATTAAGTCCATGCATATCTAGTTCAAACTTTGTGTGAAAGTACTTCTGTTTTCTGATTTTAAAAAAAGAATCAGTCTACAAGAGTGATAGGGAAAGAAACACAAACTATGGCAGTACAAGGTGTTTAATAAGAGTGCCCTTTGACTTGTGCTTAAACTAGTACCAGAGCTGAAATCAGCTATTAAAGCATTGCTACACTGACATATTAACAATGGCCACTGTGTGCCTTGAAAATATGTCTGAGCTCTACAACTCCACGTATATTGAAGTGAAAGTCAATTCTGAAATCAAATTACAGCAAATATGAGAATTATAAACTGGAGAAATGGATTCAGACAAAGAACGCTGCTACTGGAGATACCTGGCTGCAGTAATCAGGCAAACTTACAGCTGTTCCTTGAAAGTTCAATAGAGCCCACTTTACTACACTACAGTTTAAGAGCCATGATAGTACTCCTGACCTTGGAACTGATAAAATGGACTGTAATTTGTCCAGAGCCAGCACAAAAAGCATTCCATTGTGTCAGCTTTTCAATGCAATGAATGCCTCACCACAGAGATTTTGCACAAAATATGTGGACAGACTTAATATTAACAACTATGGTATTAGAGTCACTGTGTTAGACCGAGAAAGACATTTAGCAGATAAATTGTGGAGAACTCTTATCTTTATTCACTGTATTTGGATAACAATTACATGTCATTTCTTTTCCTTACATCACGTAGCTTGTAGAACTACTCTGAAGAGAGCCGTTTACATGCCTACTTGAAAAATACAGATAATTCTCCTGGCTTATGTGTTTCACACTTGCTATATGTGTACATTGTAAAGTGCATATAATCACTTACTTTAAGTAGGAATATTATTATTTTTTTCCTGTAACATCATGGTGTGCACCACTGACATCAATCTGTGCATGTAAAAATTAATCTTAGAAAAAACAAAGTCACAAGCAGGGTCATTCTCCAATAGCAACATCTTGTAATGCAACATGCATAGGATACATACCGCTCCTACCAACGATACCTGTAAAACCCACAGGTAGCGAAGAGTCAACACTACATGCTTCTGAAATCACGCTGTTACAAGTACACTGATACCAGTTTTTGGGATAATAATGACACCCAGACTCTGAAGCTTGGGGTTACAGTGCTGCTAATGGATTAATTAATGCTGGGGCTGCATATTTAAGAAATAATTCATTTTTTCCTATATATTTTTTTAAATATCCATACATGCTAAGTTTCTGAATAGGTCAACATGGAGGATGAAATCCAGCTTTTCTGCCCCATGAATGTAAAGTACCCTAGCAAATTAAGAAAGTATAAGGAGTAACATTGAACTCCCAATTCAGCGACAAAGAAAAGCTACGAATGTGGCAAATTCAGCTTTCTACAAATTGTCGTAATTCAGACAAAACAGCCAAATCATTCTGCACATTCATGCACATCTTTTGTCTAATTAGGAAGACATTTGGGAAAATCCTAGACAGACAAGTCAGCTTGTGATGGATCACACTAGGAAATGTTGAGATACTTCTTTTAAAAGAGCTTTAAAAGAGAAAAGAGCCATAAACTATTTTAAAGAAAGTTTCTACTATCTTACCACCTCTCCAAAGTTGTGAATAGATTCCCTTGAGTCATAAATATTCATTTTCAGTGTATAAGATCACCACACCTGCTGAGTATTTTTTCCCAAACTAGACAATGCATCATGTGCAAACCCTACACAAGCAATTGTATAAAAGGTCCATGAATGGTAATAGAAGATACTTAGCTTAAAGGAAAAGCTTTGGACTCAATCATGTATTCATTATTGGTTTTACTTGTAAAGAATTTTACCTAACATACCATCGTCAATTAAATTGAAAGAAGATATTGCAGTTCCTTGACTTGGTTTTCCTTTCAATTCAACAGGTGCCAGACTGATATCCGTCATGAAAGGAAAGTAACTGGCAACACTGGCTGGAGCAAGGGCTGAGCACAGAATAGGAGAGCACTGTGCACATTTCTGCCATATGAGCTCGCCATTGCCTTTCAGACCTCTCCTACAGCATCCACTGTTCCTCAAGCCATAGTCTTACTGAATCAGACTGTCACCTGCCTAAAAGGTCTTAGAAAGCAGTTTCATGGTACAGGCTAAAAATGAAGCTACTTCGGATGTGACACTGCTAGCTATATTCATCTTTTCAGTAATAACAAAAACTATAAGATGTTTCACTTCATTTACACAAATCCATGCAGTGTTCCTCCTGATAGCTTTCAGTCTTAACAGCTGTGCTAACTAAACACCTGTACTCACAAATACATAGCATGAAATATGTTGGAAGAAAAAAAGAAAGGATGAGGAAGTAACGGCCAATTTAAGCACAGGATCTAGGTGCGATACTCTGATCAAAAAATAGCCAGTGGATCCTCTTAATCTGTTGTCCAATGTTAGTATTTTCAGATACATTTAACTGAGCCACACTGAACATCTGCAACTTTAGCCACCTTTATTGGTTTTATCTCAAAGGAAGGGAGATCAAAATCAGCCCTGGAGTGAAAAGGAACGGTTGGGAGAGTTTCTGGTAAGGAGTTTGCAGTTTGAAACATGGTCTCAGCTTCACTCCTCCAGACACAATCAGATTTTCTGCCCATGCCACAGATGCAGAGAAGGTGCATGCATTTCAGGATATTCTTCTACCTTGGTCTTCAATTTTTAATGTATTGAATGTGCTCCAAGAGCATCATACAACTGTATTTTAGAAACCTGATGAAATAAGCAATCTCCAACAGAAGTTAGCTGTATGTACGTGACGCACGTTTGTCTTGCTGTCAGTAAGTCAGATGCTCTACACTTCTTACAATACACCCAGTTCAAGATTTATAAAACCTACTGCACATGTATAGATCAACAGACATTAATACAGCAACCTCAGGCCAGCTCATCCTTGATTACTGCTAATGGTGCTAGAAAAGGCTACTAGCTGGGACAATGCCTGTGTGAGGGGTTACACAGTGAGAATTAAAATAAATTGGGTTTCTCATTAGAAACACTTACTCATGACCTTCTTACCACATGGCAACAGTGAAAGGAATTACTATTGTTACCTTCACGTATGGTCAGACGCTTCCATTAACTACACTACCTTCTCAGCGTGGTTTCTTTGTTTTAAGTCAAGGATTATCTCCTCAGCTAAGTGTGAAGCAGCTCTCAGCCAGTATGAGCAGCACATATATTAAAGCATGTAACACAACACTAATCACATTGGTATTCAGTTTCTATTCATTTATTTTTTTAATTACAGCATGACAGCTCAACTATGTTGGACATTCAGCAGGAGTTCAGTGGAACAATGGAAGTAATTATGAAAACAAAAATCAAACACAATTAACTAGATTAACTACTCTACTATAAAAAGCTTTTCCAACTGCTTCATACATTTCCTTGCATTTGTTACAGTTAATCTTATCCCAGTAATCTTCCATTTGTTTTCAGAGCCACTGAAATGAATTTATACAGTTGCTGTTTGTACACCAATCCTGTGACTTGGTTTTGCCGTGTTTCTTGAATTAACGTTATCTAATTCTTTCTGCTTTTCCACACTTGCAGTCACAGAGTCAATGAACAATTTCTACTGTAAAGCATTTCCCTTGGCTCTGTGTCAATGTAGCATCAGTTCCTTACAAGACATTTTTCACAGTTTTTTGCCAGACTCACAATATAAATAACCTAAAGAGAAAAGCAGTACCTTAGCTAGTATTTTTCTGTTTTTCTTTAAAATGTTGCTAATGTGGGGTTATAATGAGTTTACTCCTTGATAGTCAGCTTTTTATCTTACAGCTTTGCCGTCCAATTATGGAAGTTGGTTGTCATGTGACAGATTTTTTGTCATATTAGAGAAAAGTTTGGTACCATAAAGGCAGGGTGTGGAATAAACCAAACATTATGAAATAAAAGATGAAAGGATTAAATGGAAAATCTTTATTTAAATAAGCATCCCTTTGTTAATATACTCCACTTCTCAAGTTCTTAGAACAGAAATAGCATTCTGAAGGAAAATGCCATCTCTTCTCTCATCAACCGCTTCTTCTTCTCCCACATGGAAGAACGTGCTACAGAGACAACTCTAAGGCTCCCTTTGCTCCCAAACTCTGAATTTTCTTGGCACCGGAGATCTTCCCCCTGAATCAGAATTCTTACTTCTATGGAATCGTGACTTTAAAGAGGGATTTGGAGTAAACTCATACTCCGCATCCACCTCAGAAGTTCTGTGAAGCCACTTTAAAGGAACAGATTACAGCAGAGTTTCCAAATGCTACCAAATTTACTCTTTCTGGACTAGTTAAAAGAAAATAGTCCTGTCTATAAGAGAAAATAGCCAATAAGTTGACAGCACAAATGAGTTTTGCCTTGGAACTGTGCTAACTGCTCCGAGGGCATGCAGGATTGACGCCTTCTTTTATATCTTCCCTCAGTATGTGCCGTGGCTCAAGGAAAATTCTAGTAGTGTCCTGTTAATTAACATTTTCTAGAAGGTTCCAGCTGTAAGGGATACATATGGGCATATAGCACCAGTATGCATACATATGGGCATATAGCACCAGTATTTCCTGTATTTATCTCATGACTCAGCACAGTTCAAAGAAAGTGAAACAGACCCTGACTCGGTTTGTGTATGGCGGAAGTCTAACAAGACGTTATATATACACACTAAGAATACCTTAGAATTTGAGATCCCAATGTCACTAATTATAAACATACTAGAGATCATGGCCAACCAGTAGTAATAATTGTGATAGAGAATCTTTCAATAGTAAAGCAATTCTTCTCCAGAATGACGGTTTACACTCAGACCACAGCATTATTACATATCTGAATTTCAAGCTTAAAAGGACAAAGCTCCACATCTTTCCACATCCAGGCCTCTCCACTTGAAATAATGGCAGGAGGGAAAAAAAAAAGTAACATGCTACCTGTCCTTTGCTGGAAGAAAACTTCAGTATGTTGCTGCATCATTGCTCTCCCTGCCTGTGTACCAGGGCATCTTTCTCCTTCATAATCAAATACTGAAGAGTCATGCGTTTGTCCATTCATTAATACCCTTTATTAGGTATTGTGTGCATGCAACCACATAGAAAACAAAATGGTCTTTAAATCATGCACTACATGCAACATACGTAACACCTCTCAAGAATATTGATGCTATTGATGCTTTGCTTCTCAGCTGAAGTTCTTGGATGCTTATTCAAAAGCAGTGTTTACCTTCATTAGAATCCTCTATGTACAAAGCTGCTCTAACGAGGAAATTGATTAAAGATTCATAGGAAAGTTTTGCCTAGGAGAAAACAATTATCGCTTGAAGTGTTCCTCCCTGACAAAAGAATCCATGTCCCTTTATGAAGCAAAGTCCTATTGTCAAAACAAAAAAAAAAGGAACCCTTTTATTTACTGCATAGATCTTGAACTACAAGTTAGTTTCACATGGGGACTTGTAACACACTTGCAGCAGCTACTTACTTGTTAGATGGAAATAGAAGTTGGCATCATACTTGCAAATTGCTTTTTATGAAATACTGGTATTAAATTAAAAAAAGGGAAAGAAATGGGTCCAGGTGGCGCTCTCGTCAATCCTGACAGTGAGGAGGAAGGAGCTGAAGAAGAGTGGAAGGAACCTGTGGGTCAAAAATTAGTTGCGCAGCTGCTATTGACAAGACATATTTTGATTTTACAACCATGGGACCCTCTCTGAGAATGATGGACTGCTAACAAGAGACAGGATCCATCTGACCACATGGGGCAAAAGTGTCTTTTCCAATACACTGGGGACAAACTGATGAGGAATTAAATTGTCAGTAATGAGGAGGGAGATGAAAACCCACCAACAAATTAGAAAGTAGTGGATTGGGTGGGCAAACAAAGGATGATGAGTGAGGTGGACAGGAGATACCTATCTGCAGCAATCATGTAATGGGTGAATACATGCTTTTCAGGAAGGACTAGCCAAGAAGGCAAGGAAGAGGAATTGCCCTGTGTGTGAGAGCAGCAGAAATGCATGGAGCTCTTCTTGGGATCTTTCCCATCTACTCATCACTTGTGAGAAACATCTGGAGTGCTGTGTCCAGGTCTGGGCTCCCCAGTCTAAGGACAAAGCCAAAGAGGCTGAGGAGCCTTCATCCCTGGAGACATTCATAACCCAGCTGGACCTGGCCCTAAGCAACCTTCTTTAGTTCTTGCTCTGAGCAGGGGGTTGGACTAGATGATCTCCAGAGGTCCCTTCCAAACTCAGTTCCATGATTCTGTGATTCTACAATTTTGTACCCAGTCACAAAATGTATAGTGGCCATTCAATTTAAATCCTCAGAAATTCCAACTAACATCCACTCCACTATGCATGAATAATAATGTGCATAAACAATTATACTGAAACACACAGATAATCCCAGGTTAAACTTTTAGCTAGTATAAATCAACTTCACTAAGGTCAATTCAACCTGCATCAATTCACAACAAATATGCACTAAATCTCTCATGATTAATGGACAAGAAGTTGAATTTTTTATACAAGCATCAAAGTTCTCACCTCATCACTACATATTGCTTAAATATTACTAAACCCACAAATATTTCTATCGGATTTACATAAACAAAAAACAAATGATATAATGAAAATTCCAAGAATTGCTGGGAATTTCATATTTCAATAATCAAGAAATCAGCAAATAGGAAAAAAAATGTAATATATATATGCCCATGATCGAAAGCAGAAGACAAATCCTTCGCTATGATTACAGTGCTCTTTACCAAGCACGTTATACATTCTCAATAGTTCTTCGATTATACTACAGAACATCAAATGGCACCATGAGTTGTGAGCTACTTTTCTTAGTAAGTTTCCTGCTGAAATCCTTGTGTGTCAAGGTCCAGTATTTATTTGTTCTTAAATATTACACCATCCAGGCAGGCTACAAGGGATATGCATTTCCCTAGGCTTTCCCAGGGCTGAGTGGGTTCTATACAAGTTGATGGGAAAGGTGCTTCCCCCCCATACTCCTTCTTTTTACCTGACATAGAAGCAAAGCTCTTGCAGAATAATTTGGTGCCAGGCACTTTTTAAAGGAGTGAAGGCAGCTGTGGATTTAGGTTATTTCACATAGGACTATTCTTGAACATTGGAACACTGGAAAAGGGCTTGATAAACTGGAATTTATAAATACAGTTTTCTCATGGTTTCTTATTTGGCGCTACACAGATTAATGTGGGTATTAGACAAGAATGGCATGCAAGTTTAATGCAATTACAAAAGGAGTATGAAAGGTGTTATCAAAGCTTTACAAAGCAGTAGAAACTAGCCTCAAAGAGGAGAGACACTGACAAAAGCACTTACTAAAGAATCCAAATTTTCCATGTGTGGACTTAGCATTTCGATAGAATAATAGAATAGTTTAGGTTGGAAGGCACCTCTGGAGGTCATCTAGTCCAATCCTCTGCACAAAGCAGGTTGAATACTGTTATTTCAAACCAATCTGTAATTTAGATAGCTCTTTACTCTTACAACTATCATCTGAGGGAAGGTGGTCTGCCTAGAGAAAAAGGGCAGTGGGCTAAGGCTTTCTATGTTCTCTCCCCACATTTTCACAAATTGTTGTGATTTTCACTGAACATTTCATTGCTCCTGTGCATGAGAACTTCAGTCTTTGTAATCTCTTACTGATCTCATTATCATCATCATTGTTCTCTGAAGTTCCTATAATTCTGCAATTAGATGAAGGTGCAGAAATAATAAATATAAAATATTTAGCAAGTCCCTTGTAAAGAAAATGAATATACTGAAAAGAATGACCTTATTCAAATGCACATAATTAACACTTCCACTTTAAATTTGATTATAATTCATCATTTTCCGGGCAGAGAGAAGGTTGCCAGATCTTTTCAAACAAAAGGAGAAGAGGATAATGATGATGCCGAGGACCATCAAAGGATGTAGAGGACTGCGCAGTTATGAACATGTCATATAACACAAGAGCATGCTTTGCAGTGGCTGGTGTTTGAGGGGAGGGAAAGAGAGGAAGAACACCTCTTACTGTTTCTCCCAACTTTGCTTCTACAGTCTAGTATCTTTTAAGACAATTTGACTCTTTCAGTGTTGTATGACAATCATTAATACAAATCCAGAGTGGCAGTAAAGCTAACCTCTATTAATTTCAACAGTGGGTCTTCTGAGAGTAGGACAAAGGCTGGGTAAAAGTCTCAGAGAAGAATTAAGGTGAAGTAGTTCCTCATGCTCTAGTCTGAGACTGTTGCTGACTGGATTCAAGTACTTCACCAAAGTGAGACAATCAAGTAGAAATGACTGAAAGTCATTTTATGAATATTCACACCTTTAAAGGGAATTCTGAAAGACACCTGAGCTTTCTATACTGAAGAACTTTTTTCTGCAACAATTCTGAATATTAGATCTTAACAATAATTTAAAACCAAAAGACCCTTAAATATATCTTTATACAAAAACGTGTACAAACACACATATATAAACATAACTTCAACTGATGCCAAGGACAAAACAATACTTTGGAAATATATTTTAAAGAAAAGCTAGTCTAACCAATGGAGCTGCAGTTCAAATAACCCCATGCGTACCAATACTGTTTAATAACTTCGCTTTTGCTCCCTTGCTTGTCCCAGATCTGTGATCTGCTATGGTTCTCTACACATCTCTTGGCTCCTGGGCTTTGAGTGTGAGCCAGCAAGGTCTTTCTGACACAGACTCAGAGGACATTTTGAAGCATATTCACTACAGGTACCATTCCCTCCAGACTGCATGGATGAGATTGCTCCCTGAGCGCTATAACCAGCACTGCCTCAGCAGGTTTGCTGCCTTCAGGCACTGCCATGATGCAATGCCTCAAGAAATACAACATATACCCTTTGCATCACGTCATGACTTCGGTGAACTATGGCAGTTTTTCTGAATCATATAAAGAAAGAAAAATAACAATGTCTTGGGACTCAAAGAAGGTCTAAGCAAAGCATATTATGCAACACGGATGCAGCCACTCTGCTCTACAGGGGCCAAGTGCTGTGAGCGATGGCCATTCTCCACCTCTTGGACGCAATGCCTTTGGTGGTATAAATGTCATTGCTATAACATCTATTTTGTTATCTACAGATGATCGACTCTGTTCTTGTATGATAAGCACTATCTTTTATCATAACTGCATGGGGCACAATATTTAGAATCTGTGGGCCACATAAACTGCAGGTACAGAAGATATAATGATCATATAATGTATCGAGCTCTCCCTGGGGGCAGATGAAGAACAAGTTGAGAGCTTGTGGGTAAGGATTAAGGGGCAGGCTAATATGAGAGACACTGTTGTGGGTGTTTATTACAGGCCACCTGTTCAGGATGGGGAAGTTGATGAGGCCTTCTACAGACAGCTGAGAGTTGCCTTACAATCACAGACAGGCCTTGGTTCTCATGGGGGACTTCAATCACCCTGATACCTGCTGGGAAGGCTACACAGCCAGGCATGTACAGCCCAGGAGGTTCCTCCAGTGTATTGATGATAACTTTTTGACTCAGGTGGTGGAGGAGCCAACAAGGAGAGGTGTACTACTGGACCTAGTACTCACAAACAAAGAGGGACTGGTGGAGGATGTTAAGGTTGGGGGCAGCCTTGGCTGTAGTGATCATGAGAAGAGAGAGTTTAGGATCATGTGCAGGATGCACAAAACAACAAGTAGGATTGCGACCTTGGACATCGGAAGGGCTAACTTTGATCTCCTCAAGAAACTGCTTGGAGAAATCCCATGGGTTAGGGCTCTAGAGGGTAGGGGGGCTCAAAAGAGCTGGATGATATTCAAGTCCCACTTCCTCTAACCTCAGGATCCGTGTATCCCTAAAAGCAAGAAATCAGGCAAGGGAAGCAGGAGACCTGCATGGTTGAGCAGGGAGCTTCTGAAAAAGCTCAAGTGGAAGAAGGGACTGACCACTTGGGAAGATTACAAGAATGCCATCAGAGTATGCAGGGATGAAACGAGGAAAGCCAAGGCCCCCTTGGAATTAAACCCAGCAAGGGATGTCAAGGTCAACAGGAAGGGTTTCTTCAAGTACATCAGAGGCAAAAGGAAAACTAGAGAAAATGTGGGCCTGCTGTTGAATCAGACAGGTGCCATGGTGACAGATAATGCACAGAAGGTGGAGTTATTGAATGCCTTCTTTGCTTCAGTCTTTACTGCTCCAGCCAGACCTTCTGAATGCCAGACTTTGGAGGTAACAGAGAAAGTCTGGAGAAAAGAATACTTTCCCTTGGTTGAGGAGGATCAAGTTAAGAAACCAATTAAGTAAACTGGACATCCACAAGTCCATGGGTCCTGATGGGATGCACCTGCGAGTGCTGAGGGAGCTGGCAGAAGTCATTGCTGGGCCACTCTCCATCATCTTTGAACGGTCCTGGAAAACAGGTGAGCTGCCTGAGGACTGGAGGAAAGCCAACATCACTCCAGCCTTCAAAAAGGGCAAGAAGGAAGACCCAGGAAACTACAGGCCAGTCAGCCTCACCTCCATCCTTGGAAAGATGATGGAACAGCTCCTTCTGGGCATCACCTCAAAGCATCTGGAGGAAAAGAAGGTTATCAGAAGCAGTCAACATGGATTCACCAAGGGGAAGTCCTGTCTGACCAATCTGATAGCCTTCTACGATGGCATGACTGGATGGACAGATGAGGGGAGGGCAGTAGATGTTGTCTACTTTGACTTCAGCAAGGCTTTTGACACCGTCTCCCACATTATCCTCGTAGGCAAGCTTAGGAAGTGTGGGTTAGATGAACGGATAGTGGGGTGGATTGAAAACTGTCTGATAGATAGAGCTCAGAGGGTTGTGATTAGTGGCACAGAGTCTAGTTGGAGGTGTGTAACAAGCGGTGTTCCCCAGGGGTCAGTACTGGGTCCAGTTCTGGGCTCCCCGGTTCAAGAAGGACAGGGAACTGCTGGAGAGGGTACAGCAAAGGGCTAAAAAGATGATCAGGGGACTGGAACATCTTTCTCATGAGGAAAAGCTGAGGGACTTGGGTCTTTTTAGTCTGGAGAAGAGAAGACTGAGGCTTATAAATACTTAAGGGGTGGGTGCCAGGAGGATGGGACCAGTATTTTTCTGTGGTGCCCAGTGACTGGACAAGAAGTAATGGGTGCAAACTTGGTCATAGCAAGTTCCATCTAAACATGAGGAGGAAACTCCTTACTTTGAGGGTGGTAGAGCACGGGAACAAGCTGCCCAGAGAGGCTGTGGAGTCTCCTTCTCTGCAGATATTCAAAACTCACCTGGACACATTCCTGTGCAATCTGCTCTAGGTGAATCTGCTCTGGCAGGGGGATTGGACTAGATGATGTCCAGAGGTCTCTTCCAACCCCTATCATTCTGTGATACTGTGAAACAACTAATACCTTCACCCAACTCAAATATGTTAGATAATTGTTATTTTCAGATTTACTTACTCTGTGGATATCAGCAAAGCTTTAAAGAGAGTTAGTTGGAGTTCCTTGTAACCAATAATTACGTGTAGCTGTGCAGACAGATTTTTATACTTGGTTCCTATAAGAACATTCTACAAAATGTCGTAGTATCTCTATGTTGAGAATTTTACCTTAAACCCCTGGGCTTGTAATGCACTGAAGCAAGAGGCGAAACAGCTAAATCCATTACAGTTAATACTCCTAGAAAACATTCTGTCTGTATTACATTTTCAGACCAAAAGAAACCTCTGTTAAAGTCAGTGTAGATCACTTGAGGTACACATTATAATAGTTTGATTAGTAGGGAATAAAAAGCAGATTTTTATAGCACCCATTCATCTGAAAACATTATTCCTGCTAAAGTTAACAAGCAAAAACATTGACTTAGGTTAAATTAAATCCAATGACAGGCAGGAAATCTACTGATTGTGAAAAATTAAAGCTGTGATAATAGTTCAATGCAATTCTAGAATACTGAATGCCTTAATGCGATGAAAAAAATGAAAGAGAAATCTTTGATTTCTTAATGCTGTAAAGGTAACTTGTAAACACTGTAAAGTGTTTTTCTGTTTTATTTGGAGAATCGAGACTACAAGATTGATAAAACTTAAGTTTATAAGCCTTGATCTCATGAATAATTGGTTGCCAAATTAGTGCTCAAGTAAATCTTGCTTCCTAAATTTAGTAAACCATCTTAACTTGCAGCTGAAACTGTGTTTGATTTGATCCTTTCTAAAGGGTTATTTTTCACAACTGAAAAGATATGGTAACCTGGAGCCCAAAACAAAGAATCCACTTGGGAAATCAGTTTTTCTGTCCTGGGATGGCAACTGATCATCCTGATAACTAGTTTCTATTAGGTATGGTAAGGTTAGTAATTATCCTATAAATTTATCTCTTTTTTTAAACAGCTATATTTTTTGGTAACTGTAGCACTCTCTTCTATAGTTCTCAGGGTGGTATTTCTTGCAGTGCACTCATGATCGCTTATTTCACACGAAACTGAAACTGTTAATTTTTTTTTCCTCATCTACTTCTCATCTTTCACTTCC
Organism: Gavia stellata; assembly: GCF_030936135.1. Classification (NCBI taxonomy): domain Eukaryota; kingdom Metazoa; phylum Chordata; class Aves; order Gaviiformes; family Gaviidae; genus Gavia; species Gavia stellata. The sequence goes on along the minus strand of NC_082597.1, from coordinate 59,999,921 downwards.
TACCTTGAAGCCAGAAAAATCTGGACAAGGAATAAAGCACATATTTTTGAACAAGGTGGAATAATTTATTCAGAGGAATAATTTATTCAGAGGTATGCTAGAATCCTCCACCAGCTTTAAAACCAAGTTCAGAGATCTGGCTAGAAGGAAAGTTTTGTTGTATCTAGAAGGCATGGGTCAGATGCAGGAATTACCAGCCAGTATTATTCTATAAACTGTACAATATAATGCAGCCTGCACTGGTCAAGATACTAGAAACACTGATTGTTAACAGTCCCTTTGATTATAAAAATCTACAAATCTTCACAAGCTAACAAAACATTAGTAACTGTTCTGCGTGATTTTTTGGGAGAATCTAGAGATTTGCTTGCCAATTCCATTTTGAAACACAAACTAATGACTGCTGCAACTACTCTAAGAGAGATATATTGACATGTAAGGAAGGAAAGATGAATGATAAAATAGGAAAAATAGGAAAGGAAGAAAATGGTGGGGAGGAACACAACTACTTTTGGATTTTTTTTTTTTTTACTCTATTTAATCATATAATAAACAGATAGCTCTTTCATGTTTTTTACGCCAGCAATTCCTTCAAGCCCTTTCCAACATATAAGAATATTTCCATCTTATTAGCTATGGCTTTATTTCAGCTCCAGAAATAATCCTCTAAATATTACATGAATGCTATGCAACATTCTTTGATATTAAACGACACCATGACAACCTCAATCCCATGTCTAGAGAGCCAAATGAAGATGCTATTGTAGCACCAACAGCCGTAGATGCACTGGTTTTAATCTACTTAGGAAGAACAATAATCATTTTGAAGACATAAAGGCCCAGGCTTCACAGCCTAGAAAACAGCATACAAGATGACTAGGCTGCTTCTGCTTCTCATACTGGCCTATCTCTACCCCTAATAGTACCCGTGCTTGCTCAATTACAGCCAACACAAGCAGGTCTGACTGTACTACAGTCACATCTTCAGTTTATTTTGTAGATACACTTTTTGATTTTTCCAATTCATGACCTTAATGTGTTAAATCCAATCTTGTAAGCTAATCCAGGTGTCTGAAAGTATACATTGGTGATGGTGATTTCATTGGGCATCTACAGAAGTTCAGGAATCAGTATGCAGAGAGCAGATCATGCATCTCTTCTTTAGAATAGGTATAGACCTGTTATTACAAGTTCGCTGGTAAAGTATCTCATTATGAAACACTTTATTTAGACAGTAAAATATTTTAACTAGCCCCATAAGTTGTTATCTTTAATATTTAATATTTTAAAGTAAATGTACAAAGCAGAAGCACATTCTGTTATGGACTGTGAATTTCACTTAGGAAAATGTGATGAATCCAACATTTTTTTGTAATTTTAACTTCACTACTTTCAGTTCTCCCCCCTAATTACTGATCTCTGCAAACTCTGATATTTAGCAATTTAAAAGCTAACCAGAATTATACAGAAAAAAAAAAAAAAGGAGGTTTAAAACCTTAATGCTTACATCCTCTACTTCGAGTCATGTTTCACAGAACTATGGAGAAGGACAGTCATGCTACAAGGTTAGAAAAAATTACTACCGCAGGATAGCTCAAATGGCTTGAACATTGTTAAATTCTAAGAGAATCTCAGGCTAAAGACATATCATTCTCCAGGTCATCAACTTTTCCTCCTATTGTTGGTATCTACAAAGTTGACTGAACCAAGATGACTGCTGTCAGCCCATGTTTTTGAAGTTAGCTGTGCATTTCACTCAGTTCTCCAAGGACAACTAGATACATTTAAAGAAATCTCTTAAGATTCAAGTCTCAAAACAAGAATTGCAGAAGGCAAAGCAACACAAGAGAGGCAAAAATTCAAGGGAGAGAAATGACTACTCAATTGAACAACTCAATGGTGGCCATGACAGAAAAATGTTTTAAGTCTCCTTCTCTGCAGATATTCAAAACTCACCTGGATGCATTCCTGAGCAAATGAATCTGCTCTGGTGGGGGGATTGGACTAGATGATGTCCAGAGGTCCCTTCCAACCCTATCATTCCGTGATTCTGTGATCGTAAACTACAGGGGGTCAAATTCAGTTATTCCAGTACAGAGACTGGGATCATGATACTGACCCCAAGGCTAGTGTTTCACCAACAAGATAAGATATACCTCAATATGTAATGCAACAGATAGCAATAATCACTATAGATCACTGCACTTTATGCAGAAGAATTTTCTCAGCTGCTCACAGGGAACTGTCAGTAACACACCATGAAAACAAAATGAACGTGAAAACAATTCTAGCACACTTCTAAAAATAAAACTTTTAAAAACATTTTGTTGCTACAAGATGCAAAAATATAGGACATAACAATGCCGTTATTTGAAGGGCAACAAAAGTAACCCATAGTATTATCAAAAATGTACCACGTTATTATTAGCTATATTGATTCACACAGATTGGGTGATTTTAACAACATATTACATAATGTTGTTTTTCCAAGATTCACCCATAGCTATGAGGATACACGTTGGCAGGACAAGGTTTGTTTACTGCCAAGATTATATTAACTACTTTTTAAATTGATGAAAAGATTTTTAAAAAGGCTGAAAAGGGCTTGGGTGTCCTTTTTTTTTTGGCTGCTGAAGATTAGAACTATAGATATATAAAATACTTGCAGTGACTACTTATTACTGCACAGCTGAAAGAGAAGGTAAACCCTTTATTTCCAACACATCAATGAAACCACATTAAGAATATTTGAAAATTAGAGAACATGCTCAAATCAAATGGTTTGAACTTTGATAATATGTCATAATTTGCAGTTCACAGTACTAATGTTAACTTTGGGTTAATAGAAAATTAGAGTATTTTTTTCACAACTAATTGCTGGGAAAAAATATATATTGCATATATTTTACAGTCAACTTATAATTTGGTCTTGAAAGTTCTGAAGTTAAGTTTTCAAATTATTTTCCTTATTTGTCCAAAAAGTTTAAAAATTGTAAGACTTATTTTGTTTGCCTTGTTTTACTTAAATGTGAAAGCATACTTTATAGTGGCTGTATTTTTTAATAACATGCTATTAAAAGAAACTTAAAATGTATTCCAGTTATTAGAAGTTGCTCTTGTACATGAGGTGAAGACAGCCCAAATGCATGTTTTGAGTGTGTTAAGAATGACAAAGCTGGAGATGAGCGACAGACCTCCTCAGTGATGTAAGGCTATTTATACCTCTTCTATAATATGCTAAAAATGTCTTGTACAGTATTAAGAATAGAATAATCTTACACTTGCTGATATTCAGACACAATTTAGTAATTATAGGGTAAATTATGACCTAAGTGGCTGATTCTTTGGCCATAACTGCATTTCTTAGCTCTTACCTAACCTAAAACATACCCTGTGAAAGCAGAAAAAAAAGGTGAAGGAGTTTCTTTCAGTAATATGCATTAGCTCTAAAGTGCATACCATCAACTTTGTATTTCAGTGCCACCAAGCAAAATTATCTTAATCTGATTCAATTTCTCTAAAATGAGATAATTTTTAAAAGAAAATACATTTATTCTTGAAGGGTTGCAACTTGATATGGAGATTGTTTGTATTTTGTAAAGTTTATGTACTCTTTTAGGATTATGTAAGAAAATTGACAAATGCTTCACATTTGAAAACTTGTGAAATGTATTAGTTTCTAGCTCACATAGGTAGAAGAATATTTTACCTTTTAACAGACTTGAATAAATTAAAGAAACCTGTTAATATTGATTGTTATAGTTGACCTTAAATTATATTTCATCTCTACAGGTAAAGACTTTTACAAACTGATTTTGAAAGAGAGAGACAGTGAAATATATTAAAAGTGACAATAAGTACCATTTTAAATAAGAAATTGAAGCTTTAGATAATTGGACAGTAGGGCTGAAGACTATAAAAATGTATAATTGAGTGAAAAATATGCTAGAGAAAATGGTGTTCCTGTAAAATGCCCCTTAAACTACGGTAATACATATTATTTCTGCCTAAGTGGCTATTTTAACAACAAGCATTAGCAGCCTGACAACCTCAGATGTCTCAGAATTGAAAAAAGAGGCCCTACCAGCTTGGGGGAGGTGAAGAAGGGGCTGCTCCTCTCATTTTCTTAAATAGCACCTTCAGATTAGAAACCTTTGAAAGTTCATAACTCAAATTATACTTGCAACTATGAAAACCAGGAACTTTTCCTCTTTTAAAATGAAAGCTGAAGTTATATTAGAACTTCAAGAACTGAACTTGACACAAAATGCAACCTCCTCATGGCTCTTGAGAAAATCATAGGCATTAGCAATACTGTTGTAGGCCTTACTGGAGATGCACATGCCTGTTGGGAGAGAGTTCAAACCACTACTGGGTATTGATCACAAATTCAGGCTGTTATCATGGAGCTCTTGAAATTTCTGAGTCTGATTCAGGCAGATACACATCAGCTGGGTCTGCTATGTTGCACTGTCTTCCAAACACACATTGTGGTGACGAACTTTTTATAGACTTTAATGAACAGATGCCTGGAGAAGTTTGTACCCAATCAAGGTAGAGGTCCTTTAATATTTTAACTGTTGAGAAGACCTTACCAAGTATTCACATGGAAATAAGAATCCATGTTAAGACCTTTTCAGATTAATATTATAAAAAAGTAGTATGAAGTAACGCGGGACTTTATAGGTTGAATCACGTCCTTTTTGTGTCTAAACACTTCAGAAGAAGTAAAGTTGAATGTGCAATACATCTTGAGGTATTTTTTATCATCTTCAAAGCTATATTCAATAATACTGTCAAACACTGTATGTGTCATTCTTCTAATACTTAAAGTGATGGTGGCAAATAATTACACAAAAGACTTCAGGAGGAAAACTGGCTTTTGCACAGAAACGATAGCAGGTTTTTGTCAGGCTTGAAATTTGTGAATCACTGAAATAGTTTTTTCGGAGAATATAATTTTACTACTTGTGATACTAAAATACTTTTAGCAGTATAAACAGGGGTGTTTTAGCTGTTCTTAACCTTCATTTGAAGGTCTCAACTTTTTTTTAGCATTTCTAACATTCCTGTAATGTACCCTGAAATTAAGATACTAGTATCTCTAAATTAAATGTCACAATATTTACATGTCTTTGGGTGTCCTTGGGTCTTTAAGGTAAAAAATTTAAGAATTTAAGGAAAATTGAGCTTACTAGTTACACAGCAAGTCAATGATAAAGTCAGGAGAAGCATCCAAAACCCTAACTGCAGTGAAAATATCTAATCTAAGCAGTACCTCAGTCCTCATTAATATTTTACCACAGTAGCTCAATAATATTGTCTAACGCCACTAACAATGATTAATGAATCAGATCTACACATTGTGGGTATTTTTTTTTATTTACTTTTTTCATAATGACATGATGGATTTTCTGTTTAGTTTTTAGTGCCATCTGTGAGGTTAAGAGATTTTGGATAAGAGCATCACAGAATCACAGAATCACTACGGTTGGAAAAGACCTGTAAGATCATCAAGTCCAACCATCAACTAACACCACCATGCCCATTAAACCATGCCCCACAATGCCTCGTCCACGTTCCATCTAAAATTGTTTCACTATGTGAGTAATATGAAAGACTTGGAGGTATAAAAATTCAAAAGTTTATGGGGAAAAGAGTTCAATCAGCATGCTAATAGCAGTAACATTATCAATTGGAATCCTACAGCTACCATGACATATGGCCGAGAAATTCAATATTCATTCCTTTTGGTGAATCAATGTGGAAAAAAGCAGGGAAACGGGCAGTTTCAGGTCCAACTGAGAAAGAAGTCAATGAGTGAGTTTACATCAGCATTTTCATTCAGAGGAGGAATACCTTCATCCATTTGACACAATGTCCCCAAGCATTCCTGCTTACTCTAGGCTAAGCTACATGATTGAGGAGTCTGAGACAGCACAAACTGGATACCCTTAGGATGAAACAAGACCAGAAGATGCATTCCAGAGTGTATGCTAAAGGATGCTACAGATGCTCAGCTGCTGGGACAAGACTAGCCTACTGTAAAAACCCTGAATGAATGCAGCCTGTGTGTCAGGTCCTCGGCACCAACTATTTCACTCTACAAATCCACTCCTACAGGGCCTCAGTATTTTCTAACATAGACAATGCTGTACTACATCAAGCTGCAGAAAAAGCCAAAGCCACACAAAATGGGATATGAACTGAAAAAACCCAGTTTCATATAGCTGTATTAATGAGGAACAATTCACAGGCTGTGGCACTGTCAGGAAAATCAACAGCTGTGATCAAATGCAAGTTTTTTCTTCATCTAAAAATTAGGCTATAAAAGAATTCCTTTTTTATCATCCCATTCATAACCTGTCTTATGTTGAAGCATAAGAGCTCAGCTAATTAGGTACTTGATAAAGGTAGCATATTTGGGGTATTTTCTTGCTTTTGCACTTACAGAAGGCAAAGGAGGTAAAGATAAATTACTTATTTAACATCAACACTTTTTTTTCCTCAAATCTACAATTTTAAGCAGTTATTTCCTCAAAGGTGGCAATGAAAGGAATGGCAATGAAAGGAATTGGATGTATTCTAACTTTCAATGCTTCAGAGAAATTTTTTAACTAAGACAGACTGAAATTACACATCCTGATGTTGTAGTTCTAAATGCTTCTAAGAAAATAAATGAGTTTCAACTAAAAGGGTGCTCCATTTGAAAGTCAGCTATATAATTCCATAAAGTGCTTGCATTTTTCAGCAACGCACACTGAAGCGTTGCAATGCCACGGTCAGACAGCAGATGTCACATTGTTTAGCAAGATGACTACAAGAGAAGACTCATCCCTGATGCCTCAAGGAAAGGGGAGAGGTGAGTGAGAATGAATTAATCTCTCTGACAACGGTAGGCAATGAAAAGTAATGACACACATTTGCCAGTTGCAGAAAAACATACAGTAGCCAGGCACTGGGAAAAAAGTCCCACTGAATCCTAGAAGTGAGTGGCTGGCTTACCCACATGGTGCAAATAACAGTAATACTGTGCAAGCAAAAACTTATGCAGTCAAAATGGCAAGATTTCTACATTTTTCCTCCTCACAGTGCAGAAACTTCTTCTTGCGCAATTATGCCGATGGGCCTTACTATGGGAGGATCATGTCTGACAAGCGGTGTGCAAACACAGGAAGTTCTTGCCCCACTTAGGGACATGGTTTAATGGTGGAGTTGGGATTTACGGTTGGACTCAATGATCTTAAAGGTCTTTTCCAACCTAAATGATTCTATGATTCTATAGACCTTGTGATCTAAAAATATCCAGAAAGAAAATACTCTGATCTTCCATAGTACAGAAAGTATCAAGACAGATCAACTGCCTTGGTTATAATCAGACTAAGTCTGAAACGGGAGCTGAAAAATGGATTCTGAAGATCAAGTCCACCACCTTCACTGGAAGTTATTCCTCTTTAAAAACGTTAAAAACATTATTATCACGGAACCCTTCATGCCATGATCAGACCCCCTCTCCCAGTTCACCACCTGAGAGAATCTACAGGCTCAGGCTGTCTCTCATTTACCGACCCATTCTTTAGCAGCACAGCTGAATGAAAAATTAACAATTGAGAAGACACCTTTTTATAATTCTCCTTTGGTTTTTTGCATTTAGCTAACTTTTTGAAGATATCACCATTTGGGGATGAATTTTTTTGGGAAGTTCTCAGTGTCACACTTAAAGAGTCACTACATTTTGTTCCTCTCAAACATTTTAAAACATAGGAAAGTCTAAGGCTTTTTTCGAAAGTCTATTTTGCAGTCCTATGATCTGGCATATGTCCAGTACTTAGTGCTGAATTACAGCTCTGGGAAATAAATGAAACACCATTTCTAAAAGAAATTACAATTTTCAAAGCAGTTTACAGATGTATTGAGAGATATATTCCAGCTTTAATGAGCTGATCAAAGTCCATCCCAGACAGGAAACTCCAACAATATGCTATACTTGAAGTCCAGGGGAAAAAAAAAAAAAAAAAAAAGAAAGGAAAAGAAAAACTATTCTAGGAGAAAAAACACTTGCAAAACAGCTCTGAAGGATGTTATTCAAAAAGCAAAAGAAACATGTTCTTTCTGTGCTGGGGAACAAGCAGGGCTACAGCCTCTACCCTAAGGATCATGAAGGTCTAACCTTTTCTTGTCCATCTCGTCTCTATTTACATAAGAAGCCAATGCAGACCTGGATTTTACCTGCCTACTCATACCCTTTCCACTGACAACGCACATTCTTATAATATTTAAAAATTGATATTACAATAATGATCTTGTTCTTTCCTTCCAATTTTATGTGGGTTGATTTAAGTTAACAATGGTCACATTACGCATATAAATAGGAACACAAGCAGGTTGTGTCATGTTTATGTGCACGAAGAATTTACAGAACTAATACAAAGCAATTTGGTTTTACATTTTTGCTTTACAGACATGGACGTAGATGATTCTTTTTTATGAGTTATGGAGCTGACTTTCACAATCTAGGTCTTATGAAAATACACATATAAATTAATTTATTTGGTTAAAAGTCTCATGTTTTTAGGACACAGCAACAGAGCTGTGACGTGGGATTGTGGTCACAGGGGGAGAAAGAAGTGAAGTCTCATACAAAATCACAGAATCACACAGAATCACTAAGGTTGGAAAAGACCTGTAAGAACATCAAGTCCAACCATCAACCCAACACAACCATGCCCACTAAACCATGTCCCGCAATGCCATGTCCACACGTTCCTTGAACACGTCCAGTGACAGTGACTCCACCACTTCCCTGGGCAGCCTCTTCCAGTGTTTCACCACTCTCTCAGTAAAGAAATTTTTCCTAATATTCAGCCTAAACCTCCCCTGGCGCAACTTGAGGCCATTTCCTCTTGTCCTGTCGCTAGTGACTTGGGAGAAGAGATGCTATGTACAATCCTAAACGCTCAAGCTAACATCACTTTTCCTGAGATAGCATCTGACTTGGCTCTGCAGGGAATTACAGAAAGGCAGATTACAGCCTGAATAGGTGTTTTGCAAATAAAACACTAGAATAAGGTTAGCACTATCTTTCATTACCCAAATAGGGTGATGGAAAAAGGAACAAGGACACTAATGAAGCTGATAGGAATGACCTTATAAGCTGCTGCCAAGTCAAAAAGATCATCTCTGTAATGCCCACACACTGTTAAAAATCACTGTTTTCCCTGTTAACTGGCAACTGCAAAGCAGATAGATATTCTTATGCACTCAGTTCATACTTTTCCCCTACTCACACTTAAGTCTGACACGACGATTATTAGTTTAGACCCCCATAATTCTCACAACTGGGCAGCATGAAAATGATATCTGATCCAGTGTGTGTATCATTCACCTTCATATCCTTCACGGATAGAGAGCAATGGCTGAGAGATACCCCATGGCTTTTTAGGAACACAGCAGAAAAATTGAAATCAGAAAAAAAAGAAATAGAAGAAAGATGGAAACCTAGATTCAAATTATATAAGACAGTCTATTAGTTATTTATTAAAGACAGTCTTGTTACCCTTTATCAAATCCCTAAAATACAGTACCTTAAAAAAGGCCTATTCATTTTGTCATTCTTTGGCTTTACAGAAAGGAGGTAGTAATATTTTAGGTGCCAAATGAACTATTTTTATAAAGGTTGTAATCTAGAGGCAAATACCATCTGAAGTCCAAAATTAAATATTTTTTTTAAAAAATCTGCTTTGCCATTGCGGGATGCCTACCTTTTAATAAACCCACTTTTGTGAAGACTCAACATGATGCGACTGGTCAGGATACTCAATAATCTCATCTAGGCTCCCTTTTCCACAAAAGGTTGGACCAGATGATCTTTCAAGGTCCCTTCCAACCTGGGCTGTTATATAAGTCCATGAACAAAAATGCCCATTTTGTATTAAATACCACAAGTTCTAGATTTAGACACTATCACAGAGGTAATGCGTACTCAATACTTTTGTAAAACAAGGTCTTACAATGTCTCAAATTAAGAATTAAAATTAATACAGCTAGAATTAGCAACTAGCTTCAGATATGTAGGTTCTAAAAAGTTATGACCTAAATTATAATGCAAAAATAGGTCCCAGAAGGGAAAGGTCATACCAACGAGCCACCCCTTCACTTGGGAAAAAGACGACAGAGCTCGTAGAAGCATTAAAAATATCTTTTATAATTTTATTTTAATTTCAGTATTATTTTCACACACTGCTTTCAATCATCCCTGCATTATTTGGCAAATAGCAAGAGTTTTGGAAAAGAAATGAAAGACCTTTCCCCTAGCTGAGCTCCAATAAAAGAAAGGCTGCTTCATCACTTGCTAGCTGTGATCTTAGCCCTGGAAAAGCAAAGGCTAATCATAATATACAAGATTCTGTAAACAGAAAAGAAACATAATCTACTATCACTCATATATATTAACAAGAAACAAAAATCCTCTATAAAAAGGAACATAACTTTAAATGATCCCTCCTCCCGTTTGTTTTTTTTTTTTTTTTTAATTTAAGCAGCAATTCACAATTTATTTCACTTCATCGTCACAAATTTCTTTAGGAAAACAATCAACCAGCTCACACAAACCAACTTAAGATATAGAACCCAAAACACCAACAAAAAGCCAAAGCCAAAAAATCACATCATTGTAGAAAATTGAGCCAGCCACTCTCAAAAGATTAGCTGTTATTTCAGCACAGGTAAGATGACTCACATTTCTAGCACTGATAATGCATCTTAGGAAAATAAACGAACATCCTCCAACTTCTTTACAAGTTATTTTTTCCATGTAATACATCATTTATTATGCTTATTATGTACGTAATATACACACTCTTCCTCCATCTTTTGGATCATTTAATTACAATATAAGCTAATGAAGTCAGTATCTTCTAGTTTTTTCTTAGTTCATGATGCTTTTACACGGAGCATAAAGGTCTTGTTTTTCAGGCAAAGATTCGAATTAATAAAGGGCCAGAAAAGATGAATGTAGAAGGCACGACACGAGAATTTCTTCAAGTGCAGTGCTTGTCATAAGGCAACATGGACTCTTCAGTTCATTGGATGCTCCACACACTTAAAATGGTATTTTCTCATTGGAGGGAGGACAGGGGAGAAGGGGAACACTGTAGTGACTCAGGCTGAGATACAACAAAACAGAGCATATACCTACAGCTTTTATGATATATCTCTTCTCCTCAAGGACTAGAGAATTCAAAAGGATTATGGAACTTGCTTGTACTTCGGGAAAGGCTGTTATCATATCACATCGATCAATTAAATGTGTAGAGATCTGTAATAGGACTACAAAGAATAGTTTGAATGAAGTATGAATGGAAATGTATGTGTTGTGAAAGTACGAAAAGAAACGCTCAAAGAAAGAGTAAGAGATGTCAAGAGTTGATGGGCACCCCCAAATACACCAGTTATCAACTGCACTTCTGTATGCAGTTTCTCAAGAGGTTTGATTTTGTAAAATAAAGGACAAAATCAAATCATTAAGAGAAGGTGACATGAAGATAAAGAACAGGATTAGAGCTATAAACCACCCACACAAGGTGGCAGGCAGAAGGACAGTGGGAAAATCAGCAATGTTGCCTACTGACTTACAGAGATGGTACAGGATGAAAAGCCTAAGATTGCAATCACTGTCAACTCCTAAAGAGTACAAAAGGTACAGTCAAAAAATATCATGTGATTACTAATCAAGAAAAAAACAGCAGATATGATGAGGACTTAATAGCTGGCATATTTTACCCTTCCTGTCACTGTAAGTAATCCTAGTCCCATCACTTGGCCACATGTCTTGGTGCTTCTGGATATATAAGTAAGAGAGTGAAATCAGTGAAAGAATGAGTGTGAGAAAGAAAAATGCATTTTGTGAAAGCAAAATTACCTTCCCCTTCTATAGGGCTTCCACATTAAATTTTGTTAACGCTAGTTGCAAAAATTACGATTGCTTGTGGTCCCAGATCAGGGCACTGAAAAAAGTCATAGGATGCTTAGCTCACAGCAATAAGCTCAGTACTGTCCCTTGCTGCACAAGCCAATGTGCTTGGGAATGATGAATCATATGATCCCATTCACAAATGCACGCTTACTGCATAGTCTCATGTGAAAACATATGCCACATGATCAAATAACTATTCCTAAGCATCTTACATGCTGGGATTTTAATAATTAGGGAAAAAGAACTACGTGTCACTCAAGTATAAACACCCTTACCATGCAAGTCCTTTCTTGCTGTCTTCTATAAAATGAACCACTGGGAAAGGATAAAGCAACTTAATGTCCTAAAGTCAAGAAAAGCTCTACTACTGGTACTAATGCAGTAATTAATTGCCTTATTGCCTTTTCTCACACATGGTAGTCTCTACTAGTTGAACCCCATACACGAATACCAAAACCAGGCAGAGTCCTTCCTCCAGTGGCAATAGGCCGAGATCTGTGATGCATGCAGATCCAAGGCCCACCCCTGCTGTCGCTGTGAAATTCCATACGGTCATGGTGAACGACAGAGTGACAACCATGAAGCAGCCACAGATTTGTTACAGTTCAGTCCCTGGTTAACAGCAATCTGAGAAACATTTCTGCTCACCCTTCCAGCTCATACTCTGAACAGAAGGAACCACGCTTACAAACATAACATAACACATGCACTCGATGTTATTATTTAACCTTTTCCTACTGTAAGCACCTGCAGCAAATGGATGAATTCTCCATTGCATTTGATGGAACAGTAAAATCTTTTAAGCAAACAATAATGCTGGCCTCAGAGTGCTTGAAAGCTGAAAAGCAAAACAAAGTGAGTCAATTTGCCATATTTGGAAAGCAGTAGTATGCAAAATTGTGCATTGATAAATAAAGCATGTTATTATATATGTAGCCTTACACACTGTAAATACTTGATGCATGGTTAGTACTTTAACAGCACGCACATTAAGTATCGAAGTACTGTTTGAAGTTTTAATTCAATAAATTACAGCTCCACTACTCTGCCTCTTTACGGAGGGTTTTTTCCTTTGAAAAGTATTACAATGTAGGATAAGGCAACATTTCATTAACACGCAAGTGTTGAAAATAATAATAATGAGCCAACACAGTCACAGTTTGCAACACAGACATTTTTATTTTATTTAAACAAAAAAATGTTGGACAGGAAAAAAGAGCCTTAAGAGAAAAGAAGCAGACTATGTTTGCTCTAATAGGAGGTAAAGAAAGAACAAAGGAACTTCTGACCCCAGGCACAGCCAAAAATAAAAGGAGTAATGTGGCTTCTTTCCTCACACAATTGCTGACTCTGTATTCACTTATTCCCATTACATATCATTCAGACATGCAAAGGAGCTGGTAATTTCTTCAGGGGAAATTTTTGCCATGTTATTTATTAGCTAGGAAATATTTCCTGACACATGCTGAATTTTTGACAGACATGCTCAGCTTCAACTCAGCCTTTTGATAATTACACAGCGATAGCGCCTATAAATACAAGTAATTTCTGTTTGCTTCCTATGCTGTGATTATTCCAGAGTTCTCCTGATAGCATTTACTGAGTCATTTCAAAAACTAATAATTTTTTAAAACTTCTACCTATTCATACTACTTGGGGTTTTTTTAAGACAGTTTGCTTGTTTTGTCTTAATCTCAAATAATGGTTAGATTTTTAACATCCATGAAAATGGCTATGTAGTGATTAATGATACTGCATAAATCCTCTGTAAGCAAGAATTACATGTGTTTTTTCATGCATTATACCTCAACTACCATACCTCTGTCTAACCATCAATATTCTCTGCTACTTCATGCTGTACTAGAGAGATATACAGTTCCTAAGGTGACAAGGCTTTTTGAATCATTGCTTGTGAGCATCTAATTTGAGACATCCTAGCAGGAGGCCCTGCTTCCGTAAAGTAGAATTCAATATTCCATGGAAATCAGGCCCCTTTCAGGCTCCCTAGCAGCAATAATATTGGATGGGGGAGAAGGAAGCACATACTGGATAAGAAATGGTCATTTAACTATGTTATGGTGCAGCACTAGTTCTTTGAAGTTCTTTCTGTTTCTAAATTAGGTAGTTTAGGTCAACCTGGAAATGAGATTCTCATCTGGACTTGCTTATCTCATAGTCTCAAATACTAGATTCATAATGTTAAGTAGCTTTTCACAAATTTTTTTTTTGTGGAATAGCAGCTTTCCTTTTCCCACATGTGCCACACATCACCAGTTGGCGGGTCCTTTCATCTGCTGTATTTAGTAAAGGAAACAAAAAACTTGGACACTATGCTGCACATGGGGTAGGTCTCCTTCCAGTGCCCAGAACAACACTGCCAGAAGAGATACTGCCCACTTGCTACCTGCAATTGAAGCCATTCTGCCAACTCTAGTAAGCTGACATGGACCCTCCATTTTCACAGGAAGACATGTACCAGCCAGGTTGCTCACCACACAACTTGACACAGCAGACTGACATGGTGAAGCCAAAGATACTTCAGATATTTGTTCTTAAGGACATAACATAAGGACTTTAGTCCAAATCTGAAGTTGCATGAACATGAAGCTTCCCGAGATAAACGTGCCTCATAGGCAACTGTTTGAAAACTAATCTGATTATGACTTCTTCTGCATGTTTCTCAAACATGAACTCCAAACTCTTAACATTTGCATTGATTCATTACCTAGCACAGCACCCAGTGAATCACTAGCAAGACACTATGGTATGTAAGCCAACTGATAAAGTTCATAGCTCTAGATCAGGCTTAGTTAAACTCACATGCCTGACAGGATAAAAACAAGTACAGGAAAATTAGAGCTCTGTGCAAAGCAAAACACTTGCATTGTTGATGACAGAAGATGCCTGGCATCTGTAACATGCTATGCCACTAAACCTGAACTATGGTCATAAAATGTTGAGACTAAGCCATATCCTTGATTACTTTGAGTCTGTATGTTGTGTATCTTCTTTGACATCTGCTTGCTTTCTTTTGCATCAAAATTTAATTTATTGGAGAACATCATGCATACAGGTATTAAAATAAAGCAGAAGAGTCCAAGTTTCTTTTCAAAGCATCACTGAGAAATCAGTATGAAAACTCGAAGGAAAATGAAGTACTCTAGCAAACAGTTACGTAATTTAAAGGTTAGAAAATGACTGAAAAAGCTGTAACCACCTGGTCATTTGCTTGAGAACAACCTTATACACAACCTTTTTTTTTCTTTTTGACATAATCAAAAGCTTTTAGAGACTCCTAACTCCTGTGGTGCAGTGGAAGGAAACACAGGTGAGAGAGCAGTAAGGGAAAATGGAGAAGGAACGGAAGAGGAGTAGGGTACTAAAAGGGGCTTGATAGATGCTCTAGTCCTTTGCCAGCACTCCCACTTAGGTTCAGAGACTGAGGGGCAAGGACACCCTAGGCATGACACATAAGCACTGCAGCTAGCTACAGCCTTGACAGAGTGACTTTTCAGTCAGTCTTCTATGATCTCCTAGCAAATAAGAGATCGTTATCAAAGGCAGCTCAGCTCTCTGGGAATGGAGAAGCACTGACACACCAGAGCTATAATGATCCCATTCTAGCTGCCTTCATTGTGATAGGCATAGTTGCACTGCACAGTGGAAGAATACCCTGGAACAGAACAGCATATTTGTTACTCTTACACAGTGAGTTAAAGGATTAACTATTCCTCATATAAGTGGTGAAATCTTTGGCAACAATGGCACAGAGCAGACTTCTTTAATGTTATAGAAATTATACAACAATACCTCCCAGTGTTTTAGTGTTAGTAAGCTTTGATGAGTCTAAGAGTCTGCTGTGTTTGCATGCAATCCATCTACATGTAGCTCCTGAATTTCTTATTCAACCTTCAGTTCTATCTAGCCTAAGCAAAGGAAGAAATTACATACTGTCTCACAGTGCTCATGGTGATGTTCAGCATTTGTATGATGCTAATGCAAGATGGTCATATGGTAACAGTCTCAAAGTGCAGGCTTAAAATTGTGTTGCAGTGGTGGCAAAAGTCTTAACATTAAATTTTGGAAATTCAGGAAATTCACATCTAATATTATCTATTGCAGTTATACATTATGGGGTTAACTTGCAAGATCCCTATTTTTAGAAAGCTGACTGCATCATGTGTATCATGGACATTAAAACAGCCCCAGCTAGTATCATAGAATTCCAGACAGCTATTTTAAATTTATCCCAAATTCTTTTTTAAGTGATGGGAGAAGAAATATATAAATACAGGCAGTTGTTTCAACTTGCAGTACCTTGTCTCCCATTATGCCAACTGCAGTGGGATCAGCAGGCAGCTTTCTGCATTGAGCAGAAGACACCTGCCATCCCCCTTCTCTGCACAAGTTCTCTGTGCTGAGAAGAAGATGGTACATTCTGCTGCTGGAAGCTTCTAGGAGAAACTGTCTGCTGCTTTGGGTGGGATATCAGACAGTACAACCATCGTAGCAATCCCAAAACACAGATACCACTTCCATGGCTACTGAAGTTAGATCACTGTGATCAAAAAAAGGCTAGTAACTGCATACAAACCTTTTTAGCTCAAATTTTTGGCTCATTCCCAGCTCAGTTCAGTAACTGCTGGAAGGCCATACTTCCACCAGCTGTTACGATGATTTTTTTTCTTTTCTTTTTAACAAAGCTTTCAAATAGTTTAACTACCTCACATGAGCATTTTGTCTATGATATGCCTACACATTCTGGGCAGCATCTTCCACTAACAAAAATCAGTGACTTCAGGTACACTAGCATAGGTCAGAATAACTTCTTGTCCATCTTTACTGCATATTTCCTGTGCTTTATCCCTTCGCTTTTGCAAGTAGCAGTAATAAATGTTGTAGCTATAAGTCTCCTTGACAGCACCATATTTAAGGTTGCATCCTTTCAAAATGTGTCTTGGAGAGATGATATATTAAACAAAGTACTACTGGCATGGATGGAGCTGTCTGTCCTTCTTAGTCAAGGGAATAGAACAGCATTTGAAACATAAACCCCTTTGAGCACAGGAAAACCCTGTTTCTGTATTTCATGATGAGACAGGGAGCATGAACCATAAAGGGCAAACTATGGGACATGTAGTTGCATCACGGGTGTGTGCTGAATGGGGATGATATCACAACATGCAAGAACACAGGTAGTGTAACACTGGAGATGTTTGTATTTAGAGTGTTTGCCCTAGAGAAATACCACAACATTTTAATAAATGATGCATCTTCCATATGAGGTCCATAATCTTGCATTTTCAAATTGATCCAATCTGTCTCCTATGGCAATTTCTACCAACCACTGTTCAAACTTTCAGTGGAAAAAGCAACTACCTCACAAACGTTGTTAACACAGTTCAGTGTTGGCCTTGAACTTGCAAATAAAACTGTGCATGTGTTTTCTCCATCTCCTATCTAAAATAAAAGGCTCGGTATTACCTATTGTCAATGCAACCCTTTTCATCAGTTCTGAAAGAAGAGAGCAGAACTCACCATGGATCATTAGAACAAGCCTGCAAATACACTAGATTTGCAGATGACATCAAGTTGGGCAGGAGTGTTGATCTGTTCGAGGGTAGGAAGGCTCTGCAGAGGGATCTGGACAGGCTGGATCGATGGGCCGAGGCCAACTGTATGAGGTTCAACAAGGCCAAGTGCCGGGTCCTGCACTTGGGTCACAACAACCCCAGGCAATGCTACAGGCTTGGGGACGAGTGGCTGGAAAGCTGCCCTGTGGAAAAGGACCTGGGGGTGTTGATTGACAGCCGGCTGAAGATGAGCCAGCAGTGTGCCCAGGTGGCCAAGAAGACCAATGGCATCCTGACTTGTATCAGAAACAGTGTGGCCAGCAAGAGTAGGGAAGTGATCGTGCCCCTGT
Organism: Gavia stellata; assembly: GCF_030936135.1. Lineage (NCBI taxonomy): Eukaryota > Metazoa > Chordata > Aves > Gaviiformes > Gaviidae > Gavia > Gavia stellata. Next base: position 59,982,024 of record NC_082597.1, on the reverse strand, counting down.
ACTCGGTGCTGGTGAGGCTGCACCTCGAATACTGTGTTCAGTTTTGGGCCCCTCACTACAAGAAAGACATTGAGGTGCTGGAGCGTATCCAGAGAAGGGCGACGAAGCTGGTGAGGGGTCTGGAGCACAAGTCCTATGAGGAGCAGCTGAGGGAACTGGGGTTGTTCAGTCTGCAGAAGAGGAGGCTGAGGGGAGACCTCATCGCTCTCTACAACTACCTGAAAGGGTGTTGCAGAGAGGTGGGTGTTGGTCTCTTCTCCCAGGTGACAAGTGATAGGACAAGAGGAAATGGCCTCAAGTTGTGCCAGGGGAGGTTTAGACTGGGTATTAGGAAAAATTTCTTTACTGAGAGAGTGGTGAAGCATTGGAACAGGCTGCCCAGGGAGGTGGTGGAGTTTCCAAAAAACGTGCAGACGTGGCACTGCGGGACATGGTTTAATGGGCATGGTGGTGTTAGTTGATGGTTGGACTTGATGATCTTACCGGTCTTTTCCAACCTTAATGATTCTGTGATTCTGAGATCTGGCTCTACACAGCTACACTTTCCAACAATGCAACTACGGATTGAGACCAGTCCTTGAGAAAACAATTTCTTACCACTGAGGCAATTCCACTGCTGTAGTAAAGCCAAGTAAAAGATTAAAAAACAAAAAAGGGGGTGGGGGAGAACAGTTGGGGGGGAAGACATTGCTAAATTCAAATCATGTTGTGGTTTACCCCAAAATCATGTTTGATGTTTTACATGATTTTTACAACCATGTTGAAATACAGTTTGAAATTTGCATTTTTTTAAATGGATTGCAAACCTCAATAAAAAAATAGACTATTTTTTCCTCCGCTGCTAACAAGGTTGTCAATTCTAGAACAGGAGTTAGAAGGTACACCCAACCCAATATCTCTAGTGTTAGGTAGAAGGATAATGAGCTGGGTCCTTCCTTCAGAATCTCTGAATTCAGCAGGTAGCAGAATTTTATTTTCTTCATTTTCTCCAATGTCTTATCAGTTCTGATACTAACAAGCAACTTCTTTTAGAATAAAATTACAATGAAGTGGGTCCAAATCCCAGGACAGGCCCACAGTTTTGATCCACTGAAACTAAAAGAGACAAACTGCTATGCCTTGACTAGATTACCAGCACATACATAATGCACCTAGAGTTCATGAGATGTGTTTGCTTCAGTCTTCAAGAAAGTAGAAAGAAGTATCATGCACTCTCCAAGATCAAACTGATTTACTGAATAGAAATCATGTGTCATAACTATTGATATGTGGCCAGAGGAATGGCCAGGAGTCTATCTACATGGATAATTGCTGCAGTCAGTTCCCTTTCTAAAGAGCAGATCAAACAGAATACAAGCTATCGGCGATTATTTTGTAAAATGTTTACATGGGTATTGACTCTGGAAAGATTGAAAACCACAGCTTACTTGGTACAGGTTTCTATAAGGTCCCAAAACCATGATGTTAGTAAGGCACAACTGCCAGAGGTGGGAAAATGGAAGCTCTCTCAGAGAAAAACATCATTTTTCAGGTTTTCTTTTCATGATTTTTTTTTTCCAGTCAGAAAACGTGGATTGATATCGATAAAATTCTTTGCAAGACAGGGAATTCATTCAGGACTGTGACTTGCCTGGTTACAATTATTTATACAAAACCTTCTAAAAATAAATGTAAATACGTATTATGTATACATGAAAATATATTAACCTTAATTTATTTTTAATACATGTATTTTTGTCCACAATAGAACAGTTCCTTCTCACACCCCAATGCCAGGACACTCCTAGGCCTTATTTTTGAGGAGGTTGGAGTGGTAGCATCCTCCTTCAAAAGGATAACATCTACAACAGGGGAGAAAAAAAGACCAACTTTCCTGACTCAAATGATATCATCCCACTGCTAACAGAAGGAGGAGAGGTGTAAAACAGCCATGTTCAGCTCACTCCTGTGCTTGTCCTTTCCCCACCTTGTCCTAATTAAAGATAGCTTTAATTTTAATCTGCTCTACACCGCAGTCAGATTTGGGGCATGCAAATACAAAGACAGAATTGGCAAATACAAAGACAGAATTGACATACAGTGGCTTCAGCCTAAGGGGGAGGTACTTGGTGCTGCGGGTTATTCCCTGAAAATCCCAGAGCTTCTCTTGCAGCAGCCAGATGAACAGCTGAAAGAGCAGCAGCTGCCCAAGAGTTATTTTGGGGTTAACAGAGATTGTTTACCATATGTGGAGACCAGATAAATGACCACCCAACTGCCCTTTCAGCCACCTGGTTTCAAACCTGTCAGTATTACTATGCTTCCTACAAATAGCTCATTACAGCAATTATCAGTTGCTACCACAGTAGCTTGAATATTGGTAAGTCAAAAAGCCCTAATAAAGTAAGGTTCAGCAAAGCTAATGCATGCATAAAAAGCATCTGAATTCCTTTGAGATGCTGCTGTACTTGAAAGAGGCTATATTAAAAGGCTTAGAAGAATGTCTGTGTAGTTACTCTCTTCCCTCTAAATGTATGTCCAGTCCTCTGCACTTGTGACACAAATATTAAGGCTGAAGTGGAAAATGAAAGAGCTGCATACTTGGCTCCAAATCCTTCTTTCCATGTATTTCAAAAAATGGAGTTACATATAAAAGGGTAAAATCCTCTAAAGTCAATAGTAGAATTCACAGTATGGAAGCTGGGAGGATGCAATCCATATTCTTATTATCCTTTTTTTTAAAACAAAGGGGAATCAAGTAGGCTGTTCACATTTATCTCATCATTACTGAATTATGTTTACATGCCTACGAAGTCTTAAGTTGCTGGGAAATCCAATAATATTATTTACATTTAATCAAAGTGGAATGATCAATGCCTACTTAAAATCTCATGTTTCACAGCAAAAGTACTCAAATTTTGAAAAACCACCAAAAAACTAAAAAATCATACTGTTTTGCAAGAAAATTGATATACATGGTCTAGTGAGAAAATAGCTCCTTGTTGACAGTTTCTGAGGCAAAGTAATTTCATACGCACTGGATTTCCTCATTATCCTTCTAGTCTACCAGTAGATAAGAATTTTAACCAGTTTAAGAGCATAAAAGAATAAGCATCAGCATTAAAAAGGAGAAAAATACTTTGTATATACAATTACACATATATAATTTTTGTATTAATCACATCACATTACAATGCGAGCATGAGCTTGCCTCTGGCATCAGACTATCTGTGGTGTGTATTTTTACATATTCATTCCAAACGAGTGTCATGATTAAAAAGTCTGGTTGCATAAACAATTAGGTCCCTGTCTAATCCAAAGGGTTTGGTTTACAAGCTCAACACACAGTCCAGTCCATAAAGACAATAAATGATGAACTAGCAAAATGAAGCCAATTTTAGCGATTTATAAAAATGGTAAAGAATTTAAAGAAATTATCAGGGGAAAAAAACCCCAAAATAATTGTGGTGGAGTAAGGTTCAACCAACAAACAGACAAAAAAATCTTCCAGAACACAGAAAACAGAACTAGAATAACACTCTTAGGAAAGTATTACAACGTTATAATCCTTAGAAAAAACATGCCATGAGCAAAATACACACTGCTACCTTGTTAAAACTGAACTTCACCTGTGTTTTTAATTAGTTTTCCTAAAAAACAAAGCTTGTGCAATTACTCTGCTTGTTGTCCCTAACAACTCCTGCATCTGTCGGGCAACTTCTACCAAATTAGAAAGAACATACCTTTCATTCATTCTTGTATCATTCGAAATCAAGAACTATCAAGAGGGAGGAACATCCTACTCATGTCCCTACATGGGGCAGTCTTGCTTGCTTCTGAAACTGTCTGATTAAAGGGTTCAATTAGCCATTTATTTTTTAATTTTTGGACCATCTACCCTATGATTTTAACAAGATATACTGGTTTTGCACTGTACCTTTGTAGTTTGCACACACTTCTCAGGGTACACAGATTAAATAGTACTATAAAGCAGGTAGCAAAGAACATTGAAAACAAAATATGCATATCGCTAATACACTTTTTGTACAAATTCTTGCATACAGTGCACAAAAACTACAGTGACTTTTCCAATTTTAGATGTCTACAATCTTACAAAAATTCATTTGAGGCTTGTAAACCCATTCATTGGAGAACTGCTATCCAAAACAAGGTCCAGTGATCAGCTAAGTGGGATGCGAGAAGCTGGCAACACTGCACTGACAGAGTAAAGGTTATCCAAGTAACCTTCACTGTACTTGGCCAGTTTCCCAAAACATATGAAGAGAGGGTTTGTTTGTTTTGTCCTTATGTGAAAAATCTTCCATTTCCACCCTAATATTTCTTAAGACAACATATAAAAGTGAGATCCACAGAAACGCCCAGTACCAGCCTAGCTTTCCTCTCATTGAAAAGGATGACAGTTTTGCTATTGACTTCGAGGAAAACAGAACAATAATGAGCACTCTTAAAAAAGTTCTGAAAACAGCATTTTGCTCTCAGTTTTATTCCAAAAGTGGTATTTGATTTCCAATCTTAATTTTCAAGTTGAAGTTTTCCATTAGAAACATGAAGTAAATACACAGTTCAATGACTATTTTATGCATTCCTATGGAGAAAAACACCTTTACCATTTAATTGTCCTTCTTCCTAGAATCTTTCATATAGAGCTGTCCATTAAATCAAAGAAAAGGAAAAGTATGAAAAAGCACGTAAGATCCACAATGCAATGTGTGTATATACAGTCTTTAAATTTATAATTCTATATTGTTTAATTTAACACCTTCATAAAAAATAAAGCCTTCCAAAGAAAAAGTGGCCTGAGCCAAAGTCTATGCCTTTTCTCCATGTATCAGTAAAGTCAACAAGTCAACGGAAGAAAAATCCTAAGTCTAGATTTTAGCCATTGCTTCTGTTTTAGAGCTATCCACATTCAAGACTGATTGTCTTGCCTGTTTCTTAAAAGCAAGTGAATTTTTCAAGATTGATTTTCTGCAACAGCAGTTCTAGACTTACCTAAGACTACATGGATTCCTTCCCCTTGCAACATACAAGTTGCCTGAAAAATGAAGCTTCAGTTCCTCTGCTTACCCCCAAGCCCATCACATCTACCCTCCCCTGACTCCTGCTCATTACATTTTCAAAGCAGTGTCATCCCCCAAACAGAAGGGAAACCTGAGGCAGAGATCATTTAAGATCATCAGTGTATCTATAGCAGAGGTGGGATGAGAATTTAGGAGAACAAGAATCATGTCCTACAAATGGTGTACTAAGCCACACCTATTTTCTTTACAGCCAAAAAAACTGTCATTACCAACAACATTAATTATGCAAATTCTATAGGCAAATATAGAAAGGCTATCAGGAACTCTCCTGCTTGTTCAACTGTTGCACATCCGGCTGCCACTCAGTCAAAAGGATGAGGCCTACTTTTATTCACATCCTCTTTCTCCCTTTTCCTGTTTTCCTGATTTTGGCCACAACCAGCGCTTGAAAAAAAAAAAAATTACTCAAACTAGCTCAATCAGTACAAATCACTCGGTAATTTCAATAAGTTCAAAACATGCAGGAAAAGAAGGATTTAGGTGCTGTTATAACTGGTTTCTACTAACATGGGAAATACTTCCGATCTGCATAACCTACAAAAATCAAGTAACCAAAATTTATCTTAAATCTTTTCATTTCCAAATAATCCAGAATTTAAAAAATAAGAACCTTTTAAATAGCATCCCATTATTTGGGAGCACAATGCAAATTAAAATTTTGTTTGTGTATTAGGGCCTCCAACACCATCCATCCCACCTACTGAATCACAGAATTATGCACAGAGATGACACAGAAAAACATACACACTTCCTATTCTGTATATACACAGTTTGCATTCATATTAAATAAAACATACACAACCTGTTTAAGTCTACTGTATTCATCCTTATGTCAATAAATGGCTTGACATTTTAAAATATACACACTATACATGGTATATTTTTAGGAGCAGGAAATGTAATTCCAAAAGACATTAGGTATTCCATGTATCATAAGCACTTTTAAGAGAACATCAACAGCTTGTCCACTTTGGGGGAAAAAAAGAGAAAGCAAGCCTCCTGAGCCCAATTATCTCAAAATTTGTCCTCTTTCATTCAATTTTATCATTCAATTAGCTTAAAGCAAGATGGATCAGTCAGTTGAGATTCTGTTGACCAGAATGCTATATGACAGTACCTGAATTCTTATCTTAGTTTTCACCAAATGCAGAGTAGATACAGTGGAATCAGTCAAATCAGTGTTATACAGTAACAAAGTAAGTAAGAAAAGATCCAGATCCTGACTATATAATTCAGACTCAGGAAAAAAGTAAGTCCTTTGTAAGTCTCCAGAGTCTTTCTCATTTGTTTTGTCCAATTGTCTAGGAATACCTGCAAGTCTGTCAGCCCTTTACTCCTATCACCTGAAATAAGATTCGAAGAAGCTGGGCTGGATATCTGAATGCCTCCAAAGAAATGCTTTTTGCCTGCAAGTATCTAGCACAGACAAAAGGACAGCTCCACTTTTATGAGGATTGAAATGGAGAGACATAATCAGAACTTGTCTCTCCTGCAACACACAGCTTTCTGCATCAGCTTTTTTCTTCACAAGACTTTTCAGAGATGTATTTTTAAAATTATTTGTGATGGGAAAAACATAGAGGCTTTCACCTTTTCTATTAGGCATGATTGAGACCTGAAGTGACTGCAGATTTGTTTCCTCTGAAGGTCTTCAGCTTCATTTCTTGTGAAAAGGAATGTTTGTCTCTCTAGGTATTTCCCATTCATAACTTCTGGCTAATTTCATCTAAATTTGACAGAGTGTCAGCAGTTTCAATAGATTAAATTCTTGCTAGTTTTGTGGAAATCAGCAACTAAGGAAGCATAGGAAGAGAAACAAAGTGAGTGTTCCCAGTGAAGGAAGGTAATTACACCTCAATCTTTATCCAACACTTTAGCATGCGAATGGGTTTGCACTAGCCACCCTGTCTGTTGTTAATTCTGCAGCCAAGTAGGTGATATGAGAGGGATCTGAGAACGTTTTGTAGAGAGGTAAATTAGGATAACAGGATACATTTCAATAGAAAAATCAGTCCTCATTAGTTCAGCTGTTTATGAAACAACCTGTTTTACATTTAAATTCCATGCTCAGTGTGCTATTGAGGGCTGTGGTTAGCAGAACAAAGAGCGTTTTGACATTAGAAGAGACTGAAAACTGAACCATTGAAAAAGAGGGAGAAATTTAGTCAGAATTATGACAAATCTTTACTGATATAAAACCCAGAAGATCTGTAAAGAGGTATCAGAAAGCAGTCTGAAAAACAACTAATTGAGGGGTGTCATTATGAAAGTGAAGCTTCCTTGCTGTCCTGAATGAATGCCAAATCAGAATGTCAGGAAGAAGTGATTCAAGAACTCTTTCAGTTCTGTTTACAGTTCAGGGTTTAAAACAGATTCCCTCATACCTTCTCAGAAGATGACATTTTTCTTATAAAAATGAGCTTAATCACATCAAATTAAATAACCCAACTATCCAGATAATGCCCTAAAACATCTGCTTTTTACATCTCTAGACAAGTAACATTGTAACTTTGTAGCTGCAAGTTTTCCTGTTACCAGGTCAAATGGGAAAAAAGTTAAGAAACCTCCTATTCTCCAAGAGTAGCAATGCTCATCCATTCTAGGAAAACAAGCAACCTTACCTGGGAGGTTCCCTAAGGCAGCAGTCTTCGTAACAGACCTGAAAAATATGATCTTGAATCTTTTAGACAATAATTTGTTCATTTGATGGTAAGGATCAAATATTGAAATGTCTCATAGTCCAAGAAAGTATTTTGGGCAACATGTTTTAGACCTTAAGAATAGCAGTGTACTTCCTTTCAACATACATAGCTCTTCCCAGTGCTGTGCCTATTGTCTCCACAATACGTTCACAGAGAGCAGCATACCATTCCTCTGCCTCTGTTTCAATAACCAAGCAAGCCAAAGGAGTACCCCACTCTGCTTATTTTCCAGATTACATTCACCTTTTCTAAACAGGTTATTTAGAGTTCTGGATGCATAGCATCTCAGCTAAGTATTGCACTACAGAAGTATAACAGTTTTGGTATTTCCCTATTTTGCAAAAATACTTTTCCTGATCCTTTTTAAGATCATATTTGCTCTCCTTTAGGATTACATCACAGTCACAGTTCATAATCACCTTGCAGTTGACACTCATACCCCATTCTTTCTGTTCCGCAGTCATTTTCAAGCACTAGCATTTCCAACATATAAAAGAGAGTGTTACAATTGCATGTCATGGGCATGATCTTTCACTTCATACTATGCACCTTATTTTTCTGTCCAGCACTCCTGTCAGCTATTCCAGTGCTCCACGTCATCAGCAACTTTCAGCTTTCTTATTTTTCATGCCAACTTCCTTAACAAGAAAGCATTAAAATATTTTCAAATCTGATCTTTAAGGTACTCTGGCATTATTCTCTCTCCTATCTAGCATTCTCTTCAGCTTTACTTATTGATTCATTGCAGCCATTTCTCTTGCCCACCTTTCATTCCTCATTCTAAACTTCACTTTGTTTTATCTTGGCTAGTATTTCCCCATGTAACAGTGCATCAGATGTTTTACTGAAATCCAGATAAATAAGGACTCCTGCCCCTTTCTAAAAAACTAGTTGTAATGTTAGATAGCAGTTTAGTGTAGTACAGTCTCTCTCTGGTAAACTCATGACACATATAATCTCACTTGCTGTTCACCTCCATGCCTGTAAGCATCCCTTCCCTCAAAGTATGTTCTAAACTAATGCACTTGATACCAAAGACTTAAACAATTTAGTTAGCATACAAAGAACAGACCCCTTTGTGCAAACTTTGTACAGGTAAGTTAAGAAGATATTGCATCAGATGCACTGAAATATGCATTAGTTTTTCTGGAAAGGGGCTGGCTGTGGTGACTGGTTGTTTTGGGTTATGTTGATGTTGTTTATCTTGAGATAAACAATGTACTGAGATATAGAACCCTGGAGGAGCTTCTGGGTCTCCTGATAACAACTGATATACAACCTTGAGACTTGGTATTGTTTACATACCAAACCACAAAATCAGTGAAATGCCCCAAATGGGTGTCCTAAGGCTAACCTACCTCATTATAATGTTAAAACCCACACCTCCTAGCTAGAAAAGCCCCCAACCCAAATAAGCCCCCTACTCTCTGGGCATGTGTAGTGAATTAAAAGACAACTGTACCTTTAAGATGAAGTAAGAAAGATACTAACAAATAGTTAGCTAAGGGGTGGGACCAGTAGGTGTAACTAAATTTGTTAACTGTTTAAATACTTGTCATGATTTCAACTGGGTGTGCATGCTAGGAAGAAAAATCCCCCATGCACCCAGCGCTGCAATAAACCAATGTCGGCTTTCTAAACTATCGTTTGGTTTGGAGAGTTTTCTTGGTTACAATTTTCGGTAACACACTGAGATCAAACTAACAAGTTTGTAGTCAGGCAGATGTCTCTGCCCCATTTTTAAAAAGAGACACCACAGGTACCCTTTTCCAGCCATATAAAACAACCTCCTATTTGATAAATTCTAAAAAAATCATAACCAGTGGATTTACAATTTCATGTGTTGGTTACTCCAATATTCCGAGGTAGGAATTATCACGTCTGTTCAGTTTCAGCACATTAAGTTCTTTGTGGTTTCCTTTCGCCTAAGAAATGGTAATTTCCATTTCTATATATACCCCTTCCCAAGAGCTATCCTGCCTTCCCCACACGCCCTACATTATCATCTTTACTGAAAACAACAGCAGAGCATTCATTTAGATTTCTGGCCAGACACAGATTACCTTTAATCACCACCCAATCATTTCTGTATGGTGTTTTCATTTTGCCTTTCTCATCCTCTCATTACATTTAGAGTTACAGAGCTGTTTACTATGTGTTTTGACTTTCTTTAAAAAGAGATCTACTCTTCTGCATTGGTGAAAAACTTGAGCGCTGAATGTGTGTTGAAGGATATTCTATAAATAGGAACAACCTCATTCACCAGTGGGAATCACTGAATTAATCCCAAAAAAGAGAAGAAAGTTTAAGAACTTGTGAAACTGGCACACCCTTCAACCTGAAATTTGGGCTGTAGAGATCTAACAAAAATATGTGTAAAGAAGTAACAGAGGAAGTCCATGCAGTAGCTGTGGAGCTTTCAAATCCATTGTGTATTTTCATATATAAACCTGTACCTTCACATCACTGGCTTTTAACAGATTTTGTTCATTCTTTCATGGAAGTGAATATATGAGGAAAACACTAACATGTGAACTTGAATGATTCAGAAAGCAGCTGTGTTGCTGCAAGATACAACTAAATAGGTTAATTCTCAACTGTGACGTATGCACAGGCTACCATGAAGCAGGTAGTTAACTTGTACCAACTGCTGAGAAACCACCAGTATACATGTTTGTATCCTATGCTAAAAATGCAGAAGGTATGAGGTATTTCACCCCTCAGCTGAAAAAGGAATAAGCTACCACACAGATACTCAGTTATGGAGTCAGGGTAAGTGTGTGTACAATCAACACGGGCAGCTGGCATATGGTATCTTGTTATCCATATTAACCTGCTTAAGTATCAGAATCCTCTAAGTCTACAAGAAAGTTATTCCCCCTCCCCTCCCCCCCCCCCCCCCCAAGCATTTTGGCAGCCCTCCGATGGACACATGCAAGTACAGCCTTCTTGTGCTAGGGAGCCCAAAACAAGGTACGGTACTGTACATGTGGTCCCACAAACACTGAATAGAGGGGAATAATCATCTACCTCAGTCTGCTGGCTACACTTTTGCTAATACAACCCTGTATGTAATTGGCCTTCTTTCCTTCAAGGGCAAACTGTTGACTGATGTTCAATTTGTCATCCAGCAGGGCCCCCAGGTCTTTTTCTGCAAAGCTACTTTCTATCCAGTCTGCCCCCAGCCTGTACTTACTGCATAGGTTAATTCCATCCCAGGTGCAGGATTTTGTATTTGCCTTTCTTGAATGGGAATGTCTTCCCTTCTTGATTTCTTTCTTGTTTTGGGTTCTTTCTTACTTCCAGATTACGCATTCAGATTGTGAGCCACAGGTAAAAATGGTAGGAATCCAGAATTTCCAAGAAAGAGATTGAGGTGTGACCCTCTCCTCCTTTCTCAGCTTTGTAATCAAGGAATTCTTATTCACAACATGACTATTCTATATAAAAAATGCATACAGCATAACAAAACTTCTTTCAAACTCTTCAGCTATCAGCACACTACCCCATAGACCGCTTTTACCCATCTTACTTTTCTGTTTCAAAAACTCTCAGGTTTTATTGCAAGACCTTGAAATGGTGTTCAAAGAAAAAAGAAAACCCTCTGTGCATCTACTATCAGTTGTCTTGGCATTGTGTCTTAGCCATCCTTATTTCTTTATTTTTCCTTTATCTCCTAGATGACGACTAATAATTTGGCCTATTCTCAGAAAGTGGAAATAAATTTGGTCCCTTATGTCAGAATGCAATTCTAGATTGCTACTAGTGCTGAAATTTGCTCCTGGTTTTTGTTTTAATATCAAATAGCTACATTACCTTGATTTCATAGCTAATGGGGGTGGGAGGTGTCCTATTTCTGAACATGTGCTATTTGCAGAACAGTCTCATGTCAGTGCTAAAACACAGGAGTGAGTCATCTGTATCCTGTACATGAAAAGATAAAATGACTGCTCCAGTACTTATAAACCCCTTGACCAGCTCTCCTATTCTAGCAACACACCAAGAGCAGCACTGCTATGCATCACTTGGGTAAGGAGCTAACATGAATTTTCACCTTACCAGGCATGCCATATGTAGAGCATTAACTGGGGCAAAGGAGATTTACATAATAGCTTTATAGACTAATCGTATAGTCTTCGGACCGCTACAGTTGGCAAAGAAAAAAACTGGTGCCCTATTTATCAGGATAATTACTCAGGGGATCCCACAACACGAGAGAAAACCTGTATAAAATCAGTATAACGTAACTTTTCTCCTCATTCTCAAAATAACTTTCACAGTCTAGAAAGTACCATTATGGAAAATTCTTATGACTTTCACACTGTCATCCAAATACCTTGTAGCAGACACCCCAGGAACATGTGGACTAATTTGAAGCAGTTCAAAGAAGGTAACTGGGAAGAATGGATGTACTGTCTACAAGCTTAAGTTTGCTTGTTTGGGGAAGAGAAGTACTGTCAGTGAGGAATACAACAGTGCTAATATAACCCAAATTTAGTGAACCAGCTCAAAAACAGTGCAAAATCCCCAGTAAATACTCGTCAAAATTATTCTAAGAACAATGCTGTAATCACCAAGACTTAAAGATTTTATTTATCTTTAAATTGATTTGCGGGTGTCGTGGTTTAAGCCCAGCTGGCAACCAAGCACCACACAGCCGCTCGCTCACTCCCCCCAGGTGGAATGGGGGAGAGAATCGGAAGAGTAAAAGTGAGAAAGCTCGTGGGTTGAGATAAAGACAGTTTAATAGGTAAAGCAAAAGCCGCACACGCAAGCAAAGCAAAAGAAGGAATTCATTCACCACTTCCCATCGGCAGGCAGGTGTTCAGCCATCTCCAGGAAAGCAGGGCTCCATCACGCGTAACGGTTACTTGGGAAGACAAACGCCATTACTCCAAATGTCCCCCCCTTCCTTCTTCTTCCCCCAGCTTTATATGCTGAGCATGACGTCATATGGTATGGAATATCCCTTTGGTCAGTTGGGGTCAGCTGTCCCAGCTGTGTCCCCTCCCAACTTCTTGTGCACCCCCAGCCTACTCGCTGGTGGTGAGAAGCAGAAAAGGCCTTGACTCTGTGTAAGCACTGCTCATCAGTAACTAAAACATCCCTGCTTTATCAACACTGTTTCCAGCAAAAATCCAAAACACAGCCCCATACTAGCTGCTATGAAGAAAGTTAACTCTACCCCAGCCAAAACCAGCACAGCGGGTTACGCAAAATGAGGAAACTGCAGCATTGGCTGAAGAAAAAAGCCTGCAGTATGCTAATCGCACCCAGCTTTGCAAGCCACCTCTGTCCTGATCTGCAATAACTCTTCATTTCAGTTACTGATCTCCCTTGAAAAGGGGTCCTCAGTTATGCCAGACAGCATAGCATATTAGGGTTGAGAAAAGAGACCTAACATGATAAGAACACCTAACTCTGTCACTTTGAGCCTCTCTTGGAATTGAATATTGCTGTATTGATGCCTTCCCAAAGACAATTATAGCATTAAAAGCAAAAGCTAAAATTTAACAGGATCCTATTACGATTTACTAAGCACAATCAACTTACGTGACACTTGGCAAACCATTGAAAGAGGTGACCTCTGTCCAAGAAAACTTAAAATACACAATAAAATGAGAAAATATGAATTAAGTATTCAGTACAGTACAGGCAGTGAAACTGATAGATTTTAATTTAACATATGTAACATTATTCTTTTCTTTCATGCACACAGTGACGGGGTTGCAGAGGATGTGTGTTTTAAGGAGGAATTCAGTCAAGAAAAACAGGTTACTGTTTGCAAATATGCATAAAGTAAGAACAGCTTTCTGATGTATTAGGAGAGAAATTCTAAGCATAGGGGTCAGCATGAAAAAAGAGGATAATAAGCAAGAAGAACCTACAATAAGGCTGCAATGCAGGGAGAGAGAGAGGGGAGACTAAAGGTACAGGCAAAGACTACTGCCAGCATCCTGGCATACTGCTGTCAAATGTCTTGGTAACTGTTGGGTAGCTCTGAGCATGGAGGATAATTAGCTCAATAATCAAGGTACTTCAGCACACAAACAGTTGCTCTTTTTACCTCAGTGGGACTATTCATCGACTTAGAGTTAAGCATAAAATAAATGACATATGAATGAGGTGGAAACCAATCACAAGACATCACAAGTGATTCTTCAATTGAGACAACACATCCTCCCACTGGTACCCATCCAAAGACAAAGTAAGAGGCTGGTCAAAAGTCTTTCAGGAACTGTCTCCAGTGTAAAGTCAGATGGTTATTCTTTATTCAGGTAAAGACCTTCCTTCCCTTACCTACATCACTATTACTTTTAGATTAGACTAGTGCAAGCCGCACTTTACAGCATTGTAACTTAAATCTGCATGATACAATTTCTGTAGGTATACATCCAGATCACAACTATGAGACTTCTATGCCCCAGTTGTGAGCTGTGTCAGTGGGAAAGCTGTGACTGCAACACCCAAGATGTGGATAGTGAGACGCATGCCACTGTTTAATTCCCATCACTTCTTAAACAGTGTTGCTGTGGTGGCAGGTCTTACTTCAAGTCACTGCCCACATACAAAGAGAATCATTTGTCTTTCAAGCCCCAAAGAGTCACTGTCCGTCTTCTCTGAGGAAAAGGTGGGAGGATGAATGGAAGCATGATACAGGCCAAGTCTGGCCCATGAGCTGCCATTTGGATCAAGCTGCTGTAAATCACATAAAACAGACTCACAGATAAGATGGAAATTTTACCACTGAGCATATTTAGCATATTTCTCCTGCCTGACGGGCGTTGAAAAACAAAGTTCTAAACAACCGAACCTCTGCTTATTCTAAAGAGCAGTTAACCACGCAAGACAGGTTGCATATGCAGGGTGTTCACCCTAAGGGGATTTTCTTTCTCACCCTCTGGGATTTTCTTTCCTGTTTTCCCAGATCTCACTGTCCAATGTATGCTGAAAAGCTCACTTTTGTTCTGAAATTCTTGGTGTACAACCCACAGAGCAGACACTTTTTAAGCTAGTTTGTGCAACGACCATGCTCTTAAAGAGAGTTAAATTTGGCTCTTAAATCCAATAGCTTGACAATCTTGAGTTGGAGGAGGCTACTGACTGGATTTGGGTGGCCTGTACTTATGCATCATTGAATAAATGGAAAAAAAGATGTTTAAGCCCAAATGGATACCTCTAAAATAGTCTGTATTTATTTTTTATTTAGAAATTCATGACATTTCTCATGCGAACTATCCAGGTGACGAAGTGCTACTTACTAGAAGGCACAGAAGTAAAGTTCTTCAAAGTACAGAAACAAGCTTAGTGAAAGCCTACAGAACATGTGAAAACTTATTTTTCCTTTTTTCGTTATTTTATTATACCCCTTCTTTCCAAATTCGGTTAGATACACAGACCTCAACAAGCATTAACTTCATGCCAATGTCTACCATCTCTTTGTGACCCACAAAGAAAAGATGAAAATACATTGTACTTTCTACTCTGCTTTTTTACTGTGGAAAAAAGTGTTTTTATTAAGACTCACATAGCATCACAGAATCTTAGGACAGCCCATGTTGGAAGGGACCTTGAAAGATCATCTGATCCAAACTTTTGTGGGAAAGGGAGCCTAGATAAGATTATCTAGCACCCTGTCCAGTCACAATACATAACTAAAACAGTCACATAACTGAAACATTTTAAGAACTGTCACCCAATAAGAAGCAATTAAGAACAAAACATGTTTTCCTGAAAATGTATGAGTAAATGAACACAGGGAGCAATATTTAAAATGTTCTCCTTCCCTCATTATCTTATGCATTACCGATAAAGCTATAATGGATTCAATAGTACTTACAAACCAAATTATTAGAGACTTTATAAACTAGTACAGCATAAACTTAAATATCACAACACATTACTAGATAAATTGACAGCAACAAGAAATCCATGTGACTAGCTTTTTAGTTAAAAATCAACCCCGGTTATAAAAGAATTTGGATAATGTGCTAAATGTGGATAAAATGTGCTATATTGTCTATCCCCATTAAAAACACAAACAGCAGATCTAATAAACAGCAACAGTAGTAATGGGCTGGATGGTTTCAAACAAATAAAGAGCATACCAGAAAATCCCCCTGAAAGTAAAGTACAACTCCTACAACTCCTAGATCCGAATCTGCCTTCTCTTGCTAAATGCAGTATGACAGAATTGGTGATAAATAAGTAAGCTCTGTTTTGCAAATTATTGAATGCAAAGCAAAGTACTGTGGGCATGTCCTGCAGTGGTTCACATCCCACTTCACTGACTGTGTTGATTACCATTTTATGAGCACAGACAAGTCCTTTGCTTGTCCACAATTTTTTTTCCCAGAATAATTCTGCTTCTCACTCCAAGATATAGCTGAGCTCCTAGTTGCTGTTCTGCATAATAGTCTCTTTTAGTAGCTCTGTACTATTTAGTTTTGCAGCTACTCAAGCAGCAGAACTTTCTAGAGATTGCTATTTCTGCCAAGGTTAAAATAAAAACCATACCTGCATTAGGAAAAATGACAATTTTCTCCAGAAATCCCAAATGGACTGAATGTGCCAAGCAAGTGTTGCTGTATTATAACCAATTATCGAGTTAAGTAAGGAAGACCTTGCATAGCTCAGCCAATTATTTTCCCACCTTGCTATCCAGAATCATGTAGCTTCCCAGAATCAGTTTCTATCCTGAAACACAATTTTCTAAATAGAAAATCATCCAGGCACAAGACAAAATTTAGATTTTGCCCATTTGTCCAACTATTCCAGAAAGCCTTAGGTGAACAAGTATTCATCTCTCTATTCATGTCTCTTACTCTCAACATTACGTTTTTCTTGTGTTCGCGAACAATGAACAAGCTAAAGAATTCTCCTCTTTCCTTTTCCATTGAAAAAAATAAAAATAATTAATAGTTATCATGGGAGAATCAGACTGCCACCTGACTAACCAAGGGCCCTCCTGAGCACACGCAATATTCTCGTGCCGGTAACACAGTAAGAAATAATGTGCATTCCCCAGAACAAGTTCCCAGGAGATGGGAATGCTGCTGTTTAACTCCTTCAAAGGCAAGGATACTAGAAACATGCATGAAGCTGCCCTGCTACTATATGCTCCTGGGCATAATTAGTCAACCAGAAACTTTCCCTTGGGAATGACAGACAAGAAGAGAATGTGATCACTGCATAAAATAGGAATGAATAAGTCATGTCAGTGAAGTAATTTTTTTGCAATTTTTTTCTGCAAGATAACAGGTAACATGTAAGAAATAGATGTGCAAGGACCACCACATAATGATGCACCAAAAGTTCCTTTGGGCTCGGATGGTTTTAGGTAATTTTAAAAAAAACACCTAAATTACATTTCCACAGCTCTTTTACAGTTTTTGAAGTTCAGAGTAGATTCCTTCCTAGGGTCACAAATCATAAAGGGTTAAAATATGGAAAATTAAACACTTTCCTGATAAATGGTGATTAGTTCTTGGCCACCCCATGAACTGCTCTAACTTGTCACACCTCCAGCTGCCCCAAATTTTTGAGCAATTCCAATTACAGTCAGACCTCTATAAAAGACAAATACTAATACAATGCCACTCAGTATTCAGTTTCCCTACATTCGAAAGTGAACAGTTCCTGCCAACAGAAACTTTCAAACAATTTTTTTAAGTAAAAGCAAGTGGCTCTGAGCATAGCCTGCAAGGTCTAGCAGGCCTAATAGTTTTGTCAGTGGCCGTTAGTTACAGGTATGCTAAGAAGCCCTGAATTCAATACTGTCCATTAAGGCATCTGCCTTCTCTAGGTGTATCAGCTGGGAAGAACAGAACATCAGGGCTACAATTCAGGACTAGGATGAAAATTTTTAAACAAAGGAACAAGACACATGTATTCATGACTAATGTGGAGGAAACCAAACTGGTCCCCTTAACATTCCTTATGTTCTTGTTGAGCTCTTCATACATTCACTTGGGCTCTTTACTCCTACCCTACAGAAACTTTTCCACCTCCTGTCCTGCAGAACAAGGTGCGTTGTTACTGACTTGCTAACTTGCATTTCCCTCTACAATTGCTGATAATTCACGCAACTTCATACACAGGACGGCTGACAACTGGTCTATCGTGTGGCCTGGGCTCTTCCCCTAGAAATTCTAATTGCTGTGTGCAAGGGCACTTGGTTCTTCAAGATGGGAGTTAACTCATGTAATACTAAATCGGATTTATTTACTTCAGTTTTTTGCAGCTGTAAAACGTAATTTTTTCTTTCTTGCTCTTTTCTATCACCTCTTTTTAGGACAATCAGATTTATAAATCAGATACACAGAAATGATAGTCAATAAATCTAGAGCATGAGTCTGAAGCAGGGTGGTGGTAGTGGCAGATGACTGATAGGTAAGCAGGGGAAGATGCCTGAGACAAATCATTGAAATCATGGCTCTATTGAAAAATCTCAAAATATTTGTTATTTTCTTTAACACAAAAACCTTAAGCAGCTGGGTTAATGCACAATCTCAGTTTTTAAAAGTATCTATATGGTATGACTCTGAACATATCATGAAAATGTAATCCATATGTCCCATAAGGGCTGTGAAGTAAAAGAAAAATAAAATGCAGCCTGCTTTAAAAATAAACAAACAAACCAACATTTTATTGTAAGGTTTGTCTCATTATTCTTATTTTTTAATTTTTTAAGTAACTGGTGTTGGTAGTGAGAGTTGTGTAAATAATTGTTACTTAGTCAAGCATCTGAGCTTCAGAAAAATGTTCACTTGAGATCAAAGAAAAAAAAACTTGAAAAGGTCACACTGAATGGAAGGCAGGTTTGATGCTTCTGCATACTTTTAGGACAAGATGAAAAAAAGGAGCCCTTTTGTCCAGTAGCCCAGTACATTCACCCAGGATGCTGGAGACACTCTCAGCTCACTCCTTCAGTTGAAGCAATCTGACCATTCAGCTCCTGTTGCACACACCTATTTAATATACCAGAGTATCCCATGTTGATGCTGTTTTCACGTTGCATATGTAGTTCAACTTCACTTAAGTAGTAAATAAAACCTAGGCATGCCGCATCAGAAAAGAGCAACACAAGCCATGGAAAAATCCAAAGGTATAGGTCCTTCGACCCTTCTTGGTACAGCAAAGAGAAACAACCTGCTCTGCAACCGTTATCACAGTAAGACTGGCTGCAATCTTAAATCAGTTTAAGCTGATCTAAAACTGAACCGTCACCAAGAACTGCAGTACTGCCTTCCTTCTTGCTTCATGTTTCCTATTTCTGCAAAACTTCCGTGAACGGAAGCAATGCAGCCTTTTAGGTGTTTGGCACAGTACACTTCAAAAGAAAGTGACGTGACAGAGATGGATGGCCCAATTTGATTGACAAAGTTGCATCCAAAGTTGCTGCCACCAACTGCCGACAAACTGCTGCCTCAAGTTAGTCACCAGCTGAGGAAGCTGAGCCTCAGTCAACTGAGTTTGAAGGCAAATAGGTCAAAACTCCTTGCCACACTTACCCATCGTCTACTAGGATACCATGACAAACTTCAAAAATAGGAGAGTCCAGATTTTCAAAAACACTATTCATAAATCAGCTTTAAAGGTTCAAACACAAGTGGTTATTTCTCTTATCACTTTTATTCTTTTGTTTTTGACAAAGTTATTTTTCTCCCTAGTACCTGTAATAAAAACTGAAATTAACTCAGCTCAATTTTATATACTTCCTCATTCATGCTTTACCATAATGATTATATCACAGAACAATAAATGTCTACCTGTTTCTATGAGTGATATTGCTCTAGAATTCACATTTGTTAAATATGCCAGCAGAAGGAGCATAAATTTTGTGTGGATGCTACAGCAAACTTTATTGTCTGTGATTAAATAATAATATTTTTCAACAACTCATCTGTAGTAAAGAAAAACACATACATACACACACACACATTATATATATACACACACAAGCACACACAAACATGCATCTGCACATATATATGGAATCCAAAGAATATTCAGCTTCAGTTTATAACAATTAGGTAGTATAACTACTGAGACTACTTAACAGTCTTTTAAAACTTTTTAAAAACTGGAAAATATTTCTTATTCTGCTTGTGCTTTCAAAATAGGTTCCATGACATTCCATGTCACACATTTCATTCCATTAGAATTATGCTGTTTGAATTTAGCCATTTTTTTTAAGATACAAATAGTTACTTTATTGATATTTATGCAATAAATTTCTATGTAATATTTTATTGTGATCAGCATTTATACACTACACAGCATCTATGATTTGGCAAGCCTTTATTGTTCAGAACAAGGAGATTCACAAAACATAGAACCCCATTCCAGCATCATGTTTTACTTACCTCCTTAAAATAACATCACAAACTCAGAACAAGTCATGTTAGTGGAGAAATTCCCTTAAAACAATTTGAACTTTTATTAAGAAGTAACTTCTAGCCTTTATTACAGCAAAGAAAAGTTTAAAAATTTCAATCTTAAAAGATTAAGAAAAGAAGGCAAATAATAAAGGCCCAGTACTTATTCCCATGGTTTTGAATCCAATCTTTGCATTTTGGAGAGAAAGCAGGGATTCGATTCTGATCTGTAGTTCTGGA
Source organism: Gavia stellata (assembly GCF_030936135.1). NCBI lineage: Eukaryota > Metazoa > Chordata > Aves > Gaviiformes > Gaviidae > Gavia > Gavia stellata. The sequence continues at coordinate 59,961,621 of NC_082597.1, read as the reverse complement.
ATTGACAGTAACACTGTAAAAAGAAAAATGCAACCGTTTTCCTCATCAAGACTATTGCTGCCTTGCAGTAAGAATTATGTCTGCAGGCTTAGGTGATGGGGATAATTATTTTGTAGCAAACTGGATTCTTGCTCAACTCAAGGCAGAGAGAAATAGATACATAAGGCTCCATTCCTGCAATGTGGAATTGCCCAGAGACTTTATAGTAGGACGGAAGCTTTGGTTCCAGTTGATGACTTTAGGCAACTGAAAGAATTTCTAGTTATACATGAACTGGGAAGAACACAGCTTGAGCTTTGAGATCCCACCCTGGATATTTTCTGTATTTTACACTGACTAACTTCCAAGCTCAACAAACTTGTTCTAGAACTCATTAGGAAAAAAGCATAAACCCATTAATATCACTTTTACAGTAATTTTCGGGATTTGTCTGCACTTTGCAACATTTATTCTTCACATTTCTTACTGTAGATTTACACATTCTTAAATGACATTATTGTTTAACAATTCTTCTGGACTTTCTAGAAACAAGCCAAATACCAGATTTTCAAAATTTCCTATGTTCCAATAGTTACTCCGTTCAGAGTACACTAAATTGTTGGTATCTTAAAGAAATACCCACAGCCCTTGAAACAAAAGGCTAGATAGCTATAGTTTTGATCCTGGCAACACATTTTCAAATGCTTAACTTCATCATTAAGAGTAGTCCAGCCTCTACAAGATTACTTGCTTTACTAAAGTGAATGCATGGTTTATGTGTTTGCAGAACTACAGCCTAAGTGAAGAGGAACTGCATTCTGAATATTTTGTTATCTCAGTGTTGCAGCTCTTGCAATTACTACAAGTTGCCTGATATTTGTTTTTCTTCTTCCAAATCACAAGAGCCTTTAGAGCTTGAAGAACTGAACCATAACAGCTCAAAACCCCAGATGTAAATAAGAAGAATCTATTTAAAAATTCTATGTTTTTTTAGCAACCTTCTGATTTTAAAACTGACACAAGGGTGTGCTGCAAAGACTGATCTCGTTTCTCAGTTTGCACATGGATTCTGATAGCAGCTGAGGACCTTCCATGAAGTGTAGTATTTAATATTTTCCCCCAGGCCCCATTAACCCTTCAAATAAACAGAACGTTACAAAACCTTAAATACAATTTCCTAGCACAATGGGAAGTTGTGTTTCTTTTTTCAATTAAAAAAAAGATACACTGCTGGAACAGGAGCAAAAGCAAGTGTGGTTTACAGTAGTATTTGTTCAAACTTTACCTCTTCCAATCAAAAAAATGAAAACATACATTACCCTGTATTACACTATTTTACAGTTCTATAATCAACTGATACAGACAAAATACTGAACTTGCCTTGCTATTTCCCCCTAAATCCAATACTGTCCCCACTTCATTACACTCCTCCAGTTCATTGAGCATGTGGAAACAACAGCTGCTCTTGAGACCACATGAATTTCAAAGAGCTCTTTTAAGACTTTGAGAGGTGGAATCCTCCATAGAAGAAATAAAAATACTGAGATCTCATTGTAAATTACCACACTTGTCAAATTAAGTATTCAATAACTAAATACGAAACATCACACACAGTTAATCAAGACTTTTTTTGTCCAGTGTTCTGTGACGAGCCAAGTCTAGAAACATTCAGCAAAAGAGAGAAACTTTCATTTCATTTCATTTCAACATTCAGCACACTCGAGAGAAACTTTTCCAAGGCCTCCTATTAGTCTTGAAACTGGGAGGAGAACTCAGATTAAACTTAATCAGAGCTACACAAAATTTAGCTTTATGTGGGGTTGCAGTTGTTTACTAAGGCTGCAATTGCTGACACTCCAACAAAAATTTAAATATTGACAGGGGACTACTCAAAACAGATTTATGAAGACAGCTATTGAGATATTAGCAATAAGTGACAATTTCAGAGCCTAGTTTTTGCCCATTCTGCTTTCACAATCCCAAGAAGAGTGGCAGCATTTCAAGTTCTTAGGGATCAAAGTTCTTAGGGATCAAAGAAAGAAATGCACATTGTATTTTAGGTGGGAAAACAAAAACGGACAAAGAAAACCGATTTCTTCTGCAGGTGCTTCTTTTCCATACCAGTTTTAGCTTTTAGACAAGCTCCCCTGGAACCCAAATGCAGGATACAACCAAAAGCTGTAAGCCTTCCCATAGCTGTAGAACCTTTCGGTGCTCCAGAAACAGATTTAAACTGTGGACAATGTTTTTCCTTTCCTTTCTCCCCACAGTCTCCCATGCACACAGTCCTGCTGAATCCCCTGTATTTGAAATAGATTTAGAATCTCCCTTGTGAACTCCCCTATGATAGGAAGAAAAGAAAAAGCCATTCTATGAATCTTTAACCAAGTATTGCTATGGCAACAAACATAATTCAGGACTTTTAAAGCATTTTCTAATGGGAAGTATTTATACAGACAAGTTAGTACACGGCTTTAAAACACTCAGAAATGCGTAATCAATCAGGAGGGATTACTGATGAAAAAAAGACAAAATGAATTTCAAATATAACATTAAAAGGTTTAAACTGCTACTGTTTGATCTAGTACTTAGATAGGACAGTGATGATTACAGAAATGCTTGCTTGACCAGGTGAATGAACAAGCACAGCTTTGGACACTGACATATAGAAATTTCTACAATGACCAAGCAATGAATTCAATTAAAAGAGCTGTAAAATGGCACTTCCTTCTCCAGTTTGATCTTCCATAGTGTTTACAATTATACTTCAGAGAAACTTTCAGTGGCACAGAAACTCCTCGTTAACTTTCTTAACTGACAGATTAAGATTAAAAACAATGATGGTTTTCCAGGAAAAGCAATGGGCTGTGACTCAGGAGATATGAGTTCTATCTATAACTCTGGGTCAAGACCTACACGATTTGGTCAAATCACAATTGTTTCAGTTTCCCATCTATATAATGAGATAATACTAGCTTTCCCCTAATCCTTGGTCCGACTTTCCTTTTTATTAGGTTATGAACCTTTCCAGGCAAGAATTGTTTTTATGACATGGTTGTAAAAGGGAGGGACAGCACACAGATTTCGGTTGGGATTTCTGACTGTTATGATCAGCAGGGTTCAAACTGTGTATCACAGTTAAAAGACTGGTAGCAAACTAAAGTGTTGACTGTGGTCCTAATGATCCAAAAAAGTGTGTGGCTAAAATAATACAGTATCTAAACATTATTTGGAAGTGGACTTGAGAAGAAAAAGTCACAACACTGATAATCACAATTAGTTTTGATCAATAAACTTCAACTGTGTTACAGATAGCAGTGACCAACTGTCCACAAACTGCTCATAATAGGGGGAGCTAAGAAGCAATCTGTGCTATTACTGTTTTTTTTTTTTCTATTCTCCCCCTCCTTCCCTTTCTATTTTCAGAAGAGCTGAGTCTAAAAATAAGGTGATTGGCACATAGCACAGCACTGCTTAAATGGGATTTTGTTCAGAGAGTCCCTGCCTCAACAAACAGGTTCAGAGAAACTCTTTATTACAGTTTCCACAAGCCGAATTCATAGACTTGAAATCACCTGTTTTTATACTATATATTGTATATATTACTACATATATTACTGTTTCTGATTCAACTATGTAATTATTTTCAGAAGACACAAAAGTTGATCTCTTCTATCATTCTTTCAACACTAATTCTAACATTCTAAAGGACATTTCAAATGCTTCAATGAAGCCAGATATCAACATCTACATGTGATCAAATAAAGAACTCCACGCCCCTTCTCCAACCTAGCAAGGCAATTCCAATGCTACTACACGTATCAGCAGGATGAAGGGAATACAGTCCTTTGAAGAACGTAAAGTACAGAGACTCTAAGTTCAATTAGCAGAATATGGAAGGTAGGACTTTATCAATGCATCCAATTGCCTTGCTGTAGCACCCTCTACTAATCTAGTCTAGAATTCATACCAAGAAATCCAAAGAACAGTATCTGCTACAGCACTGTACTATCAGCATATATATCCTTGAACTACCAAATTACTTACATTTCCATCACTAATCTAACCAAGATGAAAGCTAAAACATGCTCAATGCTTTAATTGCAGCAGGTCTGTAACTCATTCTGCCCCAAATGTGCAGCACTGAGCACTTGCTCAGTTGCACTTACCTGACAACACTGCTTGTTATGGTGGTCATTGATAAAAGTCTTCCCTTTCACAACTAATAGAGCAAGCATTGGTTAAAACAGCACCACTCTTAAGTGGCACAAATAATAGCAGTAAAAAAAGTTGCAGTGGGGAAAATTTTCCAGACTCCAGAAATCTGCTTTTAAAATAAAGTAATTCTCTTCTGTTATAACAGATGCTGAGAAATGGAAATTTTTAAAAGCCCGTTTACATAGGACACACGCAAATACATTTTTCTTTTTTACTTCCTCTGCAGCTGCAGCTAAGAAACTATTCCCAGATCTTTGCTGAGATAGTTGGTGATTATCACGTGCAAATAAAAGAAACAAACATAAAGACATTGCATGCCACATTAAGTTCTATTCTTGATAAAACCTTTGTGGGACAGACACACAGCCAAATGAATGAGGAAAAGACACAATCTGAACTGAAAAAAGTGGGAAAAGTTATTTTACACTGTTGAAAAAAGCATTACAAATGAAGCCCAGTAAGGACAGTGCCAATTACAAATTACTGCCACTGTTTGTGGTTCTCTTGTCAATTCTACATGATCAACATTCATTGCTGTAGAGTTCTGGCTTTCTGCATCTCATCACTTTTATTTAAGAAAACTTAGTATAAATGGATACACATTTTATAATTTTATGCAAGTCTGATTTTAAATTTCTATTTTGACCTCACTGTATGAAGAGAAAGAATATTGTCTTTTTTTTTTAATTTAAAAACCAAAACCAACCACCAGTTTAAGAACACACAACTGCAAAGAAGCCTTGATGAAGCAGTGTTATGTTCAGCACTTGAAAAGAATAAAATAAACAGAAATTAAAAAATAATAATAACAAAAGAAAGTCCCAAACTTCTCCCCCCTCCTCAAAAGCACAACCTTCCAAGGGTTAATCTGACAAACTTTAATGTATGAGATGCAAATAGTGAATAGTAGGATTTTTTTCAAAACTGGCCTTTTTAAAAGTTATTTTCCAATAAAACAATTTCTTAAAATCCTCTCCTCCTTCCCGCTCACATATAGATACTGTCCTTGATATCACCATGAAAATCTACCTTAGAACCACTGCAGAAGAAAAAACCCATACTGGGAAAAAAAAAGGCATAACTTAATAAAAACCACAAATACAGCATTTGCAAAAAGGAGCCTGTGCTGTTCTTTCCCCCTACTTCCATATGGGAGGCCTTCAGTCCCAGAGCAATCAGGTATTGTGTGGGCTGCAAATCATACTTCTGTAAATATATCAAACATGATTTTATTTCTCTTTGTACTTCAAAGAATCCCTCATGCTCATGTTGTTTATTTTTAAAGCATGTGCCTGCACTTATATAAAGTACATTAAGAAGACAGTTACTCAATAGGTACATTTACTTTGGAGTAATTTTTACTTTGCATCTTCCATCTAGCCTTTCACCACTCATTTGTATCCTGGGAAGTTGATGAGGAAAGGTCAGTGAGCATGGGAGCAAATTTGGTATTCTCAGCTGAGCACCACATTAAAGACAAAATTAGCTGCAAGAAGATAAAGGGTAATTCTTTTTCACTTGGTTAACTTCTGTGGACAAGAGCTGGTTCAGAGTACAGAAGAAACACTAAGTTTCCTCAGTACTTGTCAGACAGGCATCCAAGAATCAGTGCTAGCAGTAAACAGATGAGAGTCAGTAAGACTGGTTTGTCTACCTGGGGACATTCAGGAAAATTAATCCATGTTAACTACACATGTGGAATTCAAGTAGATTAGCTAGACTACATCTAGAGGCTGTGTGAACACCCTTGCTCAGAATAAAGACAGCTCTACTTGGTTTGATATAATTCAAGTGGGAAGCTAAAGTATCCGCATAAAACATTTAATCAAGTTAAACTAACTGCTTTAAAATTGACATGTTTAATAACACAGCCCAGTTTTCCAGTGTCTCCATGTATGTAATCCTTGACTTCACACACAGAATTCTTATACAAGCCTCAGCTCAAGGGGATACTTTTTTGTTAAATTCATGTGCTAGAGTTCTAATTTATAGCCCCCAGAATAAAACCCAGTAAGTAATCAAGCATTGTCACTCATTGCTTGGAAATTAAAACAAATTGCAGTCTGCTATATGAAGCCTCTCAGGTGAATATCTAATTGTGAGGGAGAAAGAGATTTGATGCTCATAAGCTAATTGCCTAACCTTTACTGCTCACTGCTTTAGGACATGGAATTGGAAGTCAAGGAATGGGAGTAAAATTCACATCCAGACACCGTGCTTAGCTAAAGCACATCAGCAAGATTTGTACCTCCAGAAGAAAAAAAAAACCTGCACCAAAAAAATCTCCACATGGGTTGCAACAGTGCTTAACTGTCATGCAAACAGATGCAACATGCTTGTAGCGAAGTGACTGACATGTACTGGGTACATGCACATTCAGGTTTTATTGGCCATGTACCCAAGAACCAGGACTCCTGGACTAGTCAGTGCCATCACTGCTGAAACCCACAGACTACACTCTGTTAGTTCTTACACTAGCTAGGTTAAATCTAGTTTTTATTTATTCGCAGAAGCTGCGATCACACCTCCTAATTGTAGCTTACATTTGCCATGGCTTTGCATAACTTCACTCATACAATTACTTGTATGTGTTTCAGATTCTTTAAGGCTCTGCCCAGCAATTTCCACATGCAGACAGAAGAGCCAAATTATCTTCTCATATGTTGGATTGGATATGAAAGACTGGAAAACATGCACATTCTTAAATTTTATCTATGTGCTTGCAAGCGTATGCACATAATTAAAGGCATGGCATCACAGTGGCACCTTCAGTTGTACCTTTTTTACTCCCAGAGAGATTTCAAGACTCACAATATGGAGTCTAGATGACAAAGGAACCCTGTATTTCTCTGAAATATAACTATGGTTTCAAGACTAATATATGATGCCAATTATTGGAGGGGAGGGCAAAGAAACAGGTTTAATCAAATTTGCTTCCCAACAACTTTGATTTTTCTTCCTCTATGTTAATATAAAGGACAAGGAAATTCTTCCAACTATACTTTATTTCCAACTACCAGAATGACAGTTTCCTATTTGATTGTTAATTATCCTCTTTCATTATTTTAAAGAACTTCTATTTTAGTGATTTATCCTGTTTTTTAATTAGATTCAGTAGTTTAAAAAAATTTCATCCATGAAACACTGCACTTTTCTTTTAAGCTTGAACAGGGGGAATTTTCAAAGGTATAGACATAAATCAGGAATTCAATTCCTACTGAAAGTCACTGGGACTTAGTCTCCTCTCTGGGGCCTGTATCTTTACATCATTTCAGTGAAGATTTTTAAGCAAGAGCCTAAATCAACATTAGTCTGAGCACTGATCTAGTTCAGACAGTATTAGCCTGGGCACTAAGGGTCATATTTGGACCACTCACTGCACTTAGCGACTTAGTTATCATTACTGCTATAGCATCTCTCTTGAAGAGAGGAACTAGGGTTCAGGCACTCGCTATCCAGTGCTGTCAGGTCATGGCTTAAGCAATCAGTGAGAGAAGCAAACACATCTCCCCAGTTTAAACACAGATAATTTACTAGGACAGGCCTTCCACGTGTGGCAAACAACCGCAGGCTTCTGGAACTGATTGAGAAAATCTTTGTTGTACAAGGAGACACATTTGAATTTGACTTGTTTAAGGTATGCACATACCAACATTCTTCTAAAAGAATCCTTCCCACCTAAACCTGGTTTGGGAGCTTCTGTTAAGAGATGCTTATTGTAACTTTTGAGCATTACATAAAATGTAGGCTGAAAACTCCCCCAAAACCTAAACAGTCCTAGTAACATTCTCATACAACATTTTACTAAAAATGTGGCATTTACATACGTCCCCAAAAGGGCTCACATTGTTAAGGGTGTATCGCTCAGTTCCTATGCACAACAGCTGTCCTTCTTGAAAAATTCACCTGTGGCTGAGAAAAGACAGTTAAATTTATCTGTTCTCTTCCTGTTGCACTGAGTGCAGACCTTCAGCGTATTATCAGAATAAGAACAAATTCCTCCACCCTGCCCAGCTGCTTCCAGCCCTTCTATAATGAAGGCATCCTTTTGCGGGGGACAAGTGAAAAGGTCATGGGGCAACTTGGATTCATTGACAAAGAATTAATAGTAGTATTCATTTGAAATAAACCACTATAAAAAGAAAATCCTGGAGCAAACTTCCATGTTGATACTGCCTTTACAAACAGGACAGTAAACGCAAATGAACTCTCTGTTACTTAAACCAAAATACATCTAAAACCTCCTGTTTATAATAGGATAAGGAATAGTAATAGAGCAGAGTAGGCAAAAACATAGTACATTACCATTCATGAAGGCACATGAGTAGTCCAAGGTACAGAACAACCATTTTGCTAGGCACCTCTCCAGGCAGAATTACTGACTAGATTTTCCTCCTCTAGGAATCAGTGAAGTAGGTCAAAATGAGGCAATCTACTCGCTGACTACTATGGCTAGTCCTATGACTAAATGATAAACTCACCAAGATGTAACAGAGCCTCACAGGTCAGAAAAACAAATGTCTTTTTGTTTTTGATGCCTATGGCATGGTAAAATAATATACCAATATAATTCCTAACCATTTCTGACTATACAGGACAGAGTTAAGCTTTATCACTGAAAACACTCTGATGCCCTCCTGCAGCAAGGAACACAAAATCTTCACGTTAATGAAAAAGAATTGCAATATGTGACTGTCTGATCATCTACAGACAATTATATTTGATAGGTATATATGATAAGAAATTTTGTTTTGTGAGACAATTCCTTGGTGTTATATACTATCTATATAAATAATTTTCCCTGGAAGAAGTTGTGGTAAACAGCTTCTACAGCACATGCACATTGCAGCTATGTACATATGCATAGGGTGAAGCACAGATAAAGTTGCCAGTTTCAAAGAAGAAAGGGCATAAATGGAAGCTTACTCACAAATCATACATACTGGAGGTGTGAGGTAGGAGGGAGGAATAACAGCTCATCCTGAAAACAAGGATCACCGCACACTCCCAAAATGAATTTGACACTGAATTGAAAAATAATAATAAATATATATATATAAAAAGAAAAGATCCAGAAAGTTGTCTTTGATCTGAATAAAAAGATTACATCATGTACTGCTAAGACAGGCAAGCTAGAAAGGCAGATCAAAATTTTCCACTTAAAGGGATCAGGAGAAACAGTTTCAGTGATTGAAGGAACTTTGCATTACATCGTCAGTATAATGAATATCTAATAACAGCTATAACCCTGCCAGCTCGCAGCCAGGAAAACTGATCTTGGCAAAATCTCCAGTCTAAACTAAGTGCATTTGTTTTAAAACTTTCAGTACTGGGAAACATTCTAGAAAGTTGGATTATAATATCACTCTCTTTACAACAATTGTGTATTATAGGTTTGACAGGCTCTGCCAGTAACAAATACACTCTCCCACTCACCAACTGTGGATAAGAAATTTTGCAAGGCAAATGGACACAAGATCTATTGCTTTCTGCGAATCTTAAACTTTCATTTACATGCATCTCTACATACATCATAAGGTTGCAAAGATACTCCAAGCCCTGCTGTAAGACTGTAACTCCCTGAAGCTAGAAAGGCAGCCTGAGACAACAGAAAGAAAGAAGCACGAGGGATTTTTTTGCTTATTGAAGCAGCCTAGCTTTGCCTTTTCAAATCAGATACAGGACTACAACTTTCACAAAGCTTCAGCTCCCCTTTTTATCTCCTGAATTAGAGTATTTAACTGAATGGCCACAAGTACTTGATGAAGTTTCCACTTCCTAAGGGAACTCAACTTGGCTGGCTGAAGGACAGAACTTTAGAACTCACATCAGACATAAAAGGGATGAAAGGACCTACCCCATGGTACTCTGTCAAAGGTGTTACAGAAATATCTCCCACTGCATCAATATTTCATGTCTCCTGGCCCCAGAGAGACGGGAGGTTGCATAGCATCCCCAACAGTGGAAAAAACACTTTTTTTTTGTTAAAACAAACTGAACACTACTTTAAGAATTCATTATAAAATCAGGAAGCTTCCCACAGTTATTTCCTTAGTTTCCCATCCTTTGCCACTGCCATGAATCATGTAGTACCAGTTAAATCCTTCCTTTAGATGTCACATATTGCTCCAAGATTAGCAATTATTTCTGTTTCTGTTTGCTTTATTACAAAGCTTCACAGAGTGCTATGTATACAGGTAATGCTTTTCACTTCAACTTAGCTGACCAAATACTGAATCTTTTAAAACTATTTTACTAACGAACATCACTTCAGTGGCATAGATGATGAGCCAAGTTCCTTATTTTTCCTTTTAGGCTTCTCTGGAAGCAGTTTCTTTACTATGAATACTGGCAATTTTGCTTTGTCTAGTAACTGAAATACTAAAACATCTCACTTGTTTTCCTCTAAAGCACAAGCAAGTTTTAGTAGTCATAAAAATGGCAGCAGTGCTGAAAAATCTAAGTACGCTGTGAAAAGACATCAGGCCAACTTCCTCACACAGCACCTTCAAACATTATAGGTAACTTTCACTTCCCAACAACAACAAAAAAATCCACCTTCTTAGAGAGCTGCCAGGTGCCGTGTAGCTGGCAGCACTTCCCCTTCTCTCATTGTTAGTTACCTTCTTCAACCTGTAATACTGCAAGCCTAAATCTTTAATCTTACAGGCTCTTGACACACTCTGCCAGCATACACTACTGAATGCAACTCTCCCAAATACATTTTGCAATGATATCTAATGCACTGCAATACAAAAAGATGTTACATGAGTTTAGTATCTCCTGTCTCGCTTCTCTGTTTCGTTGTCCACAATGAGTCTTGCACCCCCCTCCCCTGTTTATCAGTATTGGCAGAGAAAAGCAACCATGGTTCCAGCTGCCTGTAACTTAATAAAAGCCATTAGGCAAAAGCATGTCTTTCCATTGCTGCAAACACAATAATCCATTGCAGAAATGGAACGCTCAAGAAAGCACTGCTTGAAAGGGGAAAAAATTAAGGAAGGGAAGAGAAAGAGGCCCATAAAATACAAGAGAGGAAAAGTAAAACACATTTTTTAAGATGTGTCTTTAAAATTTACAGGGATTTGCTGTAAAAATGTTCCTCATGTCTCATGCAGTCTTGACTTAGCAGTCAACTATCAAAAAGGCTGGTTTTCTGACTAGCTAAATGTAAGCTATACCATGAACAAGAGGTGGGACTAGCTGACTTCCTGCGGTTCCTTCCAACCTGAATTATTCAAAGAATCAATGATAAACATTAAGGGAGTCATAAGATTTGCTGTTGGACATCTGGAGACCTGGGAGTACAAGACAATCAACACTTCTGCAGTGATTTCAAGATGGCTTTGCGGGAGGAAGGGAAGACTAGGCAATTTTGGGGAAGCTCTTCAGGACCCTCACCGTGTTGACACAAAGATACATATAGCTTGGTAGATAAAGTTGTATCTATCTAGACATGATGCTTAGGAACAACAAATAGGCTTGCAGACTACTAGTTACTTCAAAAATACTTTTTGCTTTCTACTTTTGTTCTATACTTAAAACTGTTTAAGAAAACATTATATACGCTACTGGTCACACATTTCTGAAGAAAAGAATCAAAGTACGAGAACTTAGCTCAATCCAGTGGTTAAGAAGGAGTAATACCAGAGGCACTATAGCCCAGAGCTATGACTCAAGGGATTTTGAAATTCCACCAAAGGTAAAGACATTGGATTGAACTTTTGAGACAAGAAAGGGAACAGAGGTACATATGCGCCTCAAGCCATGAAAACCAGCTGTCAGGAAAGACACTGGAAATGTGGGTCATGGTTAGTATATTCGAATACGATACAAAATTGTGGTATATAGTTTCTTTCTCCCTTTTTTAAAAACAGCATTTCTGTGTTTATATGCAGGAAGCCATAAAGGAACAACAGAATCAGCATTACTACTGACTTGTTTGTCTAACTAAAATGATGAGATTGACTTACTCCTCTGTTGCAAACAAATTTATTAATCTAAGGCCAATTCATAAGATAGATTTTTTTTTTTTTGAAGTGTCTTAAAAGTCCATTTCTTGCTCTTTCCTCCTCTCTGAAGGTGGATCATGAAACTCAGTCAAGTCAGATTAACTTTCATATCGTCAGTGTGGCAGTGTTTGGGTTTCAGGCAATAACAATTTTGTCGTCCTCTAAAATAAGTTTATCACCACCACAATTTTTTTACAATTCTATGGGCTTTTGTACTTCTTATTTTAAGGAAAACAGCTTCTTTTACAGCACTTACATAGAGGCTCATTTTAAAGCTTACATATTCTCTTGGATTACTTTAAGAATAGATGAAGTTGGCAGCTGTCCACTGAGACAGTTAGGGGCAGTAAAAAAAATGTGCAACTTAAAGTGTTTATTATTCACTAAACACAATTATCACCCACCAGAAAATGGGCAAACTGGCAGGAATGATTACACTAATTCTTTAATTGTCTGCTGGAGATGTAGGAAGCATTCCTGCCTATTCCAGGAAGTAAACTAAAACCTTTTGGTGCATTCTCTCATTACAAGAAACACTGTCAAGAGCTGCAAAGAATTCCTGTTATGACTGCCTTGGAAAAAAGATGGTGGGATGCCTACTGATTCTTACAAATGGGAAAAGCAGAAATGCTGGCAACAGAACTCATGTTTTGGTATTATGCAGTTAGATACTGACATGGCTGATAGAAAACCCTCGTATACAGATGCCAAGAACTTGTGAAGTTGTATATCTATTGGGCTCATTTTCTCCCACCTGTGCACTCTAGTTTTACAGTCTTGAACTATGGGCAAAATCTTCAAAAACATCTCTAGAGTAATGGGTATCATCCCAGACTTCTTAAAAAAAAGTCAAGCAAAATTTTAACATGGAAAAATGAATTTTCAAGGTAGGACTTAAAAGTATTTACATTCATACTTTTGTACTGCATGAATACAGAGAGCAAGTAGACTGAACTTTTCCTCTGTAAATGGGCTCCCACTGTCACCCATGCATCTTCCAGGACAACTCAAAATGCTATAGTGTATTTAATACTGCAAAACTTCGATTATTCCTTCTCTTCCCATTCACCCTACCACCACCATCACCAAAGAAAAAAAAATTTCAGTTTAGTTATGAACAACTTTCAAATACCTCTGATAGAAGAAAAAATTTTTGATGTAGGAATCACCAAGCTGGTTACTTAGCTCTTTCCCAGTGTTAGTAATATATTCTGCACACTGTTACAGTTCATTTAGACAGCTCGGTATAATTAGCAGAAAGAGAAACTCTCCTATTATGCCAGACCCATGAAGAGGCTTGGGTCTGGAGTGATCACTCAGGACCAGCTAGTATTCTAATTCTGTATTTAAACAGCTTTCTGTATCTAAACAGTGTTTAAAACAATGAGAAAGAGGAGAAAACGTGATAAAAACAATAACTTTTTTTTTCAAAAGACAGTGATAAAAGCTTCCTTATCTAATTAGAGAGAGCACACGTGGCGACTCTTAGGTTGGAAAGTATCACACAACCTTTAAAGCAAGGTCCTGTTTCCACTCATTTATACCTTTCCCAAAACCCCCAAATTTGAGACGTTTTCTATGCTGTCTGCCTCCCTGCATGTTGATTGTGTTCAGATTGTTACACCATGCTTTGCAATTTGAAATCTAGCACAAGGAGATCACTTGTATAATTTCATTGCTACTGGCTGAGCTTTATGCATCTCCTGTCATGAATCACTGAGCAACAAGCATTTGTATGACCACTTCGCATCACACAACATGCAATCTAACATGCCTATCTTTCAGGTGTCTCAGGAGGTTTTAAGGGAAGACATGGATTAGGGTCACAGCCACCCAACGCCCAAGATGAAACATTTCGGCCTGTGAAATAGAAAATTACATTTCTGATTGAGAAGTATCATAGAAGTTGATTCTGAAGTATCAAAACATTCTTCAGAACAGTGTGTTCCATTAAAGTTTCAAGCTGTCAAGTCAAGTCATACTGTAAGGCAAAATATCTGCTTACTATCTCTTCCAGGAAATGCCTGCACAACAGGTTTAACTAACAGCTGCATAGGCAACCTTAATTCTGACATTTCTTAGAGTGCTTCATTTTTAATTCATGGTCTTGCATGTTTTCTGTGTGATGCAGCTTTGAGTAACTTAATAGTTCAACAGTTAAGATCCAGTACCTCTGTTACTACTAGATTCCTAAATACCTATGTTTATTGTTTCATAAATTTCTTTTAGTGGCACCAAAGTGGCCCAATAAAGATGAGAATTTCACCATGCTAAACTCGATATAAACACTCCAGGGCAAAGGGGATTGCAATTTTTACTCTCTATTTTGTATAAATTTCAGTACACGTCAATAACAAAATCACAAAACAGAGAAAAATATCCAAGAAATTTCAACACTGATTTCCCTCTTTCAGTTAACTGATTTTTCCTCTCTCATAGCTTGCCATTGGTATGTTTTTTCAACGGCAGTTTCTACCAGTAGAGCACAATTCTGGCTCAGACCGTCAGCCACAGTGCTGGGATCTCGCAGATCCATAACATGGATCTACATTACCCCTCAGGCTCTGTGTGCCCTGTGTGGAAATCTGGAGAGAATCAAAGTTCCTACACAAAGCTGAGGAGCACACATTTTTTCCTGCAACATGGGGGTGCATCACTGTCACATAACATGAAATGTGAGGGAACAGAGACCCTGGAGCTGCGTTTAGTCCTGTGGCTCAACTGATGCCCTCTCTTACAATGCCCAAAGGAAAGAACAATTGCTACAGATGTGTTTTTCCACCATCTGTGTCTACACTTCTGAAGGAATAAACTAAGAAAACTCTGAGAAAGTGCATGCTGGAACTACTGGAAAGTGTGAAGAGATTTAGCAAAAAAACTTGTGATCTACAACAGTAGGTCTCATGTCCTGAAAGGGTAAAAATTTCTAAAGAACATACCAGCCAAACACAAGCAGTCAGAAGCCTTTTATACAATCTCTAACATACTAGGAAACGTTAGCCTTTTCTCCCAGATGAGAACATGGCCACATCACGTTGATCCCTGCATCAAACACTTCCAGGCAAAATTATCGTAATTAACTGTAATTAGGTCAGAAAATGGAAGCAATTTCTCCAAAATCTCTATTCCAGCTTGGCAGAACACAGCAGCCTTTCTGCCTGCAAGAGACTTGCCTACTGTCAGTTCGCAGCCCAGGTGCAAGAGAGTCTCTCAGAGTCCCCCAAAACCGCCTCTGCTGCTGCCTCAAGGTCCCGGCAGGACTGTCAGTGGGGCAAACACACTTCCACCAGTGACTGTTTCATCATCCTTGAGCTGGTCATGGTCTACCCAAAAAAATGGATTTCCTCCAGCCAATAGAAATTTTTAAAAAAAAAAACCCTAGATAACAACAGCCAGGAATAAAACATGCCCACAGTTCATAGGAAACAGCTGTGTACTAGGCATCCAAAGGAGATTGCACTGATTTTGCCTTTACTCCACACCACTGGGATCCATATAATTTATAACACTTCACAAGATGCCTGAAAAGGGGCTGTACGTGTAAAACCACACACGAGAGCCAAAAAAACCCAGCAAAAACCCTTTCTCTAACCAAGGAAGGGTCAAGGCACAAAAATTCCAGAAAGACTCTTACAGACTTCATTACACAGATGTATCACCCTCAAGGATGTTTACATATGACAATGACTGGCAGTACAAAAAGTCCAAAGATTAGATAAAGATAAAAATGTTGAGTGACACACACAAAATTTATGAAAGCAAGCTATTCAACATAGCAAGCCCTTTTCTGCCGTATTTTCTGGCTTGCATACTATGGATGGTTGAGAGTTCAAAAACAGTTGGATTGATTACAAAGATTAAGAGTGGAAACAAACAAAATCTTAAATTTCTCTAAAAGGACAGGAAATTAACCTTTTTTTTTAAATTTCCACTAAAATCAGCAAAAGCTTCCAAAGTGAATTTCAAGACAATGATAATATCCACAGAAGTAGGTTGTTTCTGTGTCTGAAAAGTAACAATTCAGTCTTATCAAATGTAGCACTCATTTTACAAAACAACAAGTTCCCCAGATTTTTCTTCTCATGTTGGCACAGGGTGCCTTCTTGGAAATTAACACAACAATCTTTTAGCTAATAAACCAGTACGAAACAACTACTCTAATGATGGAAATTTTGAGAAATGGTAAGCCATATATTCTATTTAGAGAAATTACTGTAAAATACAAGAACTCATGGAAGGGGAAAGTGGTATTTATTTACAAAGTCTCTAAATAAATTGGGTTTACCCACTAACACTCATGCCCTCATAGATTTCATTCATTTACATGCTCAAGCCTACATTCTTACAAGCACCAAGGTATATGTGCCCAAGTAGTCTGCACAGAGAAGACAATAAATCATAGCTGTCGAGTCTGTACCATGTTTCTCGGTTTCCTCTTCACTGACAAGCCAGCTTTCAGACAGGCTCTTTTACACCACTTAGGCATCATCAACTGTTATGAGGTAGTTTTCAATCTCAAATCTTGCTAAATTCAATTTCCAAAAATCTTAGGTCAGTTGCTACCCACTGTCTGTTTTTTTCCTCACTTGGAATATATGCCTGTTTTCCTTGTGACATAACAGGAAAATGAATGGCATGTCAAAGCCTTTTTCCGCCTTCCTTGTGCTAGGATGGAGAGTCTTCTGCTGACAAGCCATCTGTGCGTTGGGTTTTTCAAAGTGCGTATCTTTTGGTCTTGAAAACCACATTCCTCAACTTTACTGCTGGGAATGTAGTCCTGGGAATGGTGTTCTCTGTTATCAATACAGGCCATGCTTTTAACTGTTTCACTTTGTGAGGTTGTTTCTTCTGGTGCTTACACAGATATGCATTTCCACGCATACTGCATTCATAAAATCTTAGTATTTCTTTTACAAATCTCCACTTGTACACCAGCAGTGGTCAAGTATGCCTAAGGGTGCTGTTATCTATCACTTTCTAGACATGCACTGATATTTATCAGTCTTGACAGATGGATCTGAGATTTTAACAATCCTGAAACAATCATAAAGGCAGTCTGGCCATGATTTTAAAATAATTTAATCTAAAGTGTAAGAAGTCAGTAACCACTTTGCTTTGTCCTCAGATTTCCACTGGGCATAAATATATGTGCAAACTGTTGCTTTTCCCCTGCAGCAGTCCCAGTGTTTTGAGTAAATTAGTAAGGATAGCTTGTCCAAGTGGACAACACTTCAGTCATCCAAGCAAGATCATAAAATTTACTCATTCTACAATTTGACAGCACCAGGTATCAACTTTATGAAATTTATATTATCAATAGTTGAAAAATGCACAGTTAACTAAACATATCCTTTCTTTTGTGTTTTACAAGAATCCTTTAGAAGTTCCCACTCAGGAACACAGGGAATATTTACACACTCAATGTCCAGGCCAGCTGTCACCCCAGCAGACCACCTTCCTTTAAGGTATGGTGCTTATTAACTTGGGCCTAATATCCACTTGCAAGGGAACTTGAATGAATTATCTCCCACTCCTAATATTAACTTGAAATGGAAATAGAGGCCATAAGATGAAGGCAGTACTTTAGTCGTAGAACTTTGAACTTGTGGCTAATTACTGATTGGTATGCTGGTCTGCATGTAAGAACCAGTATTATTTCAGCATGCACAGCAACAGCTCCAATTAATAGATAGAAAAACAATTCTTGGCAGATGTGCTGGTTTTGGCTGGGATGGGGTTAACTTTCTTCATAGCAGCTAGTATGGGGCTGTGTTTTGGATTGTATGGGGCTGTGTTTTGGATTTGGGCTGGAAACAATGTTGATAAAGCAGGAATGTTTTAGTTACTGCTGAGCAGGGCTCACACAGCACCAAGGCCTTTTCTGCTCCTCACCCCACCCCACCAGCGAGTGGGCTGGGGGTGCACGGGAAGTTGGGAGGGAACACAGCCGGGACAGCTGACCCCAACTGACCAAAGGGATATTCCATACCATATGACATCATGCTCAGTATATAAAGCCGGGGGAGGAAGAAGAAAGGTGGGGACATTCGGAGTAATGGCGTTTGTCTTCCCGAGCAACCGCTACGCGTGATAGAGCCCTGCTTCCCTGCAGATAGCTGAACACCTGCCTGCCGACGGGAAGTGGTGAATTAATTCCTTCTTTCGCTTTGCTTCTCCGCGCAGTGTTCTTTTGCTCTACCTATTAAACTGTTTTTATCTCAGCCCACGAGTTTTCTCACTTTTACTCTTCTGGTTCTCTCCCCCACCCCACCTGGGGGGAGTGAGTGAGCGGCTGTGTGGTGCTTAGTTGCCGGCTGGGCTTAAACCACGACAGTCCTTTTTGGCGCCCAACGTGGGGCTCGAAGGGTTTGAGATAATAACAGATTCAACAGAACTTCTATCTTTTAAAAGTTATAGGTCAACATTAGTCTGTTTAATTTGCACCATGATCTTCTTTTTGCTATATCTGTTAAAGATTGGCCTGCGCTTTTTCAGTATGCTCTGCTCTGCAGTAATTAGTGACATTTTGCCTGGAAGATTTGTTTTCAAAACGCTGACCTTGAGCTGGATAATCTGGTGTTTGGTCTCTGGGCTGAAGCCATTACTGTATTTTGGGTACCATCTCGTGGAGATACTTAACAATTATACTCCTTCTTCTGAGAGTTTTTTTTTGGAGGAAATACAGAACAGCACCCTTGCTTCCTTCTTCTGTGATGTTGTCTCCCTCATGACAATGACCTCTCAGTACCTTGAACATCCTTGGGCAGTTAAAATACTTCTATTGATATTCCTTAGACATATTGCTTCAGTTTTCTCTAAGGTCAACAAGCAATTTAGGAATATGACCCAGGTTCCACGAGAGTACGGTCATGGGTGGCACGGCATGTGGGAGAATATGGGCAGGTATCTAGAGAACTTCTCACCTCCAATGATCTGGACTTTCACCCCTGAACAATTACAGGATCCTGATGAAGTGGTAGAATGTTTGAAAAAAAAATGCCAGGGCTACTCCAGAGAGGCACAACTTACCGCGCTGTGCTGGGCCCTCGCCAGCATCTACCAAACACTGCTTGATACTATGCAGCACCCTCAGGGAGAAGAGAGGGGAAATAAATCAGGCACTGTATCCGTCGCCCCTATAACTAAAAAGAAACAGTGGAAGCGGAAATCAGCTCGTTTAGTAAGGGATGAAGAAGCTTCTCCTAAGAGGGAAAAAGAATCAGAAGAGGCAGCCTCTTCTGCAGCAGAGCAGCCACAGGAACAGGACGAAGATACTGAGAAGCAATATGCCCTGTTTACAGATGGATCCTGTCGTATTGTGGGAAAACATCGAAGGTGGAAAGCTGCTGTGTGGAGTCCTACGCGACAAGTTGCAGAAACTGCTGAAGGACAAGGTGAATCAAGTCAGTTTGCAGAGGTGAAAGCCATTCAGCTGGCTTTAGATATTGCTGAACGAGGGAAATGGCCAGTACTTTATCTCTATACGGACTCATGGATGGTGGCAAATGCCCTATGGGGGTGGCTACAGCAATGGAAACAGAGCAACTGGCAGCGCAGAGGTAAGCCCATCTGGGCTGCTGAATTATGGCAAGATATTGCTGCTCGGGTAGAGAACCTGGTTGTAAAAGTACGTCATGTAGATGCTCACATACCCAAGAGTCGTGCCACTGAAGAACATCGAAACAATGAGCGGGTGGACCAAGCTGCTAGAATTGAAGTGGCTCAGGTGGATCTGGATTGGGAACATAAGGGTGAGCTATTTATAGCTCGATGGGCCCATGACACATCAGGACATTTAGGAAGGGATGCAACATACAAATGGGCTCGTGATCGAGGGGTGGACTTGACTATTGATGCCATTGCACAGGTTATCCATGAATGTGAAACATGTGCCATAATCAAACAAGCTAAGCGGCTGAAGCCTTTTTGGTATAGAGGACGATGGCTGAAATATCAATACGGGGAAGCCTGGCAGGTTGATTATATCACACTACCACGAACCCGCCACGGGAAGCAGCATGTGCTTACAATGGTGGAAGCAACTACCGGATGGATGGAGACATACCCCGTGACCCATGCCACTGCCCGGAACACTATCTTGGGCCTTGAAAAGCAAATTTTATGGCGACACGGCACCCCTGAAAGAATTGAATCAGACAACGGGACTCATTTCCGAAACAACCTCATTAACACCTGGGCCAAGGAGCATGGCATTGACTGGGTGTATCACATCCCCTACCATGCACCAGCCTCCGGGAAAATTGAACGATACAACGCAATATTAAAAATTACACTGAAAGCAATGGGTGCTGGGACATTTAAGCATTGGGATACACATTTAGCAGAAGCCACTTGGCTAGTTAACACTAGAGGCTCTGCCAGTCGACCTGGCCCTGCCCAATCAAAACCCCTGCACACTGTGGAAGGAGATAAGATTCCCGTAGTACATATAAGGAACTTGCTGGGAAAAACAGTCTGGGTTATTCCTTCCTCAGGAAAAGGTAAACCTATTCGCGGGGTTGTTTTTGCTCAAGGACCTGGGTGCACTTGGTGGGTAATGCAGAAGAATGGGGAAGTCCAGTGTGTACCTCAAGGTAATTTAATTCTGGGTGAAACTAATCCATGATTTGAGTTATATGTTACAGGAACTACTATAGCAGGAACCACCTGAACCAATTGAGGACAAGCCTTACAAGAAGCAGTGCAAGTGCAGCAGTGACCCGACCTGAGCTAGCTGTGGTGCCCAATAACTCCATGCAATACAACACCTCTTCTCTCCTGAGTGACCACCATAACAGATGGAGCCCAAAGTTATGGACTACATGAACTCAATGGACATTTATGGACATTTTACAAATATTTCACCGGGGTGGTCCATAGACTAAGGGAAGGATATCTGTGTACTATATCAAAGGATGGGAAGGGCGATGATAGGGAATGAGAACGTTTTGGATGGTGTGAGACCTGAGCATGATGTAAATGGTATGGAATAAGGGGTGGAGAATGTGCTGGTTTTGGCTGGGATGGGGTTAACTTTCTTCATAGCAGCTAGTATGGGGCTGTGTTTTGGATTGTATGGGGCTGTGTTTTGGATTTGGGCTGGAAACAATGTTGATAAAGCAGGAATGTTTTAGTTACTGCTGAGCAGGGCTCACACAGCACCAAGGCCTTTTCTGCTCCTCACCCCACCCCACCAGCGAGTGGGCTGGGGGTGCACGGGAAGTTGGGAGGGAACACAGCCGGGACAGCTGACCCCAACTGACCAAAGGGATATTCCATACCATATGACATCATGCTCAGTATATAAAGCCGGGGGAGGAAGAAGAAAGGTGGGGACATTCGGAGTAATGGCGTTTGTCTTCCCGAGCAACCGCTACGCGTGATAGAGCCCTGCTTCCCTGCAGATAGCTGAACACCTGCCTGCCGACGGGAAGTGGTGAATTAATTCCTTCTTTCGCTTTGCTTCTCCGCGCAGTGTTCTTTTGCTCTACCTATTAAACTGCTTTTATCTCAGCCCACGAGTTTTCTCACTTTTACTCTTCTGGTTCTCTCCCCCACCCCACCTGGGGGGAGTGAGTGAGCGGCTGTGTGGTGCTTAGTTGCCGGCTGGGCTTAAACCACGACAGCAGAGAAAGCAAAACATGGCCAAACATGCTAATGCAGCAGTCTGTTCTTGAATTCATAAGTCTGGACTAAGTAAATATTTTTAAGCCTACATCAGGTTAAAAGAAGAAAAAATAAAAAAAAAAAAAAAAAGAAAAGAAAAAAGCAGTAATTTACAGCCACTGAGGACCTAAATTTCTTTTAAGATGAAGCAACTAATCTCTCCCCCTACCCCCTCGTTTGTGTTGCAAATTTAATAGAGAAGGTGCAAAGTAATCCTTGTTCTGTTAGTTAGCATAACATCTCTCATGACACAGGCGATACATGGAATGGCTCTAGCACACAATATATGAAGATAAAAGATATGCCAAAGATTATTTTTGGCTTGGTCCAGGAGTTATTCTGTTTCTGAAACAAACTTATTCCTTTGTCAGCCCTTTAAAGTTTTAAACACAAAACAAAAACCATCTCAATGTTTTCCATTTGCATGCAGACAGAACTAAATAAAATTTTTTATAACATGAACAGTGCAACTGTTTAGATCAGGAGGAGATCACTTTTGGGGAAAAAAAAATCTCCATTAGAGGGTATCACCCACTGCCATTCCTAGAAAACACTCACACAGCTTGTTTAGAGAAGACTCCCAAATACTACCAAAAATCATGTGTGTACTGGAAGGTGAACGGGGAAAAGACTTGCATAATAGACCACTCCGTGAAAAGCTCAAGGAAGAACTTGTGGGTTTTTTAATCCTCTATATTTTAAAGTTTTTAACAGTGCTAGGAAGTAGTTAATGGCATCGGTGGATCTGAAGAGAATCCCACAGAAATGTGTCTTAGTGCAGTTTTACCTACTACTCAATCTCATGAGGGTAACAGATGAGTACCCATCTTCTGAGATTGATGCTGACTGAGATCCGTGCTTCAGTAGTGAGTTTCAGGGATAGCTGAAAGCTGATCACACATTCCACAGATGTCAGCTGGGGGTGGGTCTAGTCAGATGCCTACCCCAAAAACAGAACACTTAAGCCTGAGATACACTGGGATCTAGCCAGTCTTGTAGTCTTACTTCTTTCTCTTCTCCCCTCATTTATCTCATGCTCCTATAAAAATCATTCAGGCAACCATACAGATGAAGTGACCAATTATCATAAAAACTCCCAGAAAACTCATTTGAAATTATAAAGGATCTGCTATTACAACCAGAAAAGGACCTGTATTGCAGCTTAATGCTGTCAATGCAGAAAAGTAACAGTAGACTCTGCAGTTATCAAGGGAGCAGATTGTCCTAGTTCAGTTATTGATTTTTACTTTGTTCAGAAAAATATCAGGTTAGTGCTTGGGTTAGAGAAGAAATGGATTAGCCTTACAGGGAAAAAGAATTTGTTTATTTCCAGAGATAAGACAAGTTAGTTTAAATCTCAATAAAGAGATTTTAAGAACTCTTACTGAAACATCACCTGTGCTTTTCCTTCAATTATAAGTCACCTTGTGAGAAGATAATGTTCTTTTACTGATAATACTAAATTTTGGGCCAGCCAAAAAAGTAACAAGGAATTTTAGAAGCGTAGGAGGGAAAGAAGTAGTGTATAGTTTTTAATCTTGCTGGAGAAGTTAATGTGAAACTTTTAGCTGGCTCCCATTCTTTGAACACCTGTTGGATATAGTTATCTTTTGTTTTGTTGAGAAACGTGAAGTCTTTTCTTATTCCAACTGACCTACTGTATTCAGAGAGCTACTAATAAAATGTGCTACCATATTCTTAAGCTTCTTTGAAAAACTATAATCCTTTGTGCCATTCAAGACTTGCTACTACTAATCTCAGTATAGGTATAGCTATCCATTCTTTTGAGCTCCCATAATTTTGGCTTGATTCATGCTTTTCAAACATTTTCTCAAGGTCAGCTGGGCACTTGTGCACTGTATTTGCTGAATGGTCTGTGCTTTTAGTCTGTACTGATCAATTGGCTTCCTACAGAAATACCTGGGGAAGAAACCAGGAAACACAACTGACAATACAAGATAAAACAATCAGTGGGTTAAACCATGAAATGTGGTACCTTCTTTATCACTCAAAAATCTTAAAGATTGACAATCTCAGCATTAGATACAGCTTAACCATTATTTATGGACTCTTAATTCCTGGAGCCAGGAATAGCTGCTGGAATTCCGCAGCCCGATTCCATCAGGCTAGATGATCAAATTAATTCCTCTGGCATTAGCAAACATCTCATTATAAAAAAAAGAAAAATTAAAAGACTAAGAAATTAAGAGCAAAATTTTTGCACCCTACTCTCTTGAAAAACAAAACAACAAAAAAATACCAAGCACATCCCCTATTATATCTCAACAGGATATCCATCTGGAAAGTCTCACCTTCCAGATGCTTTCCCCCACTATTTCATTGTCCTGCAAATCTCTGCAACTACCCCTAGGGCAAAAACAAAACACTGCACAATTTACTGTCAGGCTAACATTTTGAAGGCTGAACAATGCAAAAGGAAATATACTCTGGACAAATGTCAGTTTCAATATTACAACTGTAAGAAGCAGAAAAACAGAAGTGGATCAATTTGAATAACACTGAATACAAAAACGTATCAAAATAAATTAATAAAAACAAAAAGCATCTTACATGGACACAATAGTAAAGTGCATTTGCAAAAAATAAAAATCACAAACCAACGAGGAAGCCTACCAACCTCTTCACCTCAATCAAAGTTTAATCACATTAATGTGGTCAAACCCTCAGACAACTACCTATTTTTTTTTAACATAGAAGTATGAAGTCAATTAAACCAAACTACTATTAAAGAGTTTTAGAGAAGTCCACAAAATGTTCTCCCCAGGCTTCAGTAGGATGGCAAGGTTTCTTCTTAACAGGAGTCAGCTGTACACTAAAGAACCCTACAAGCCTGTCAGTAAAGCAAGGGAGAGTCATTTTATTAAGTTCCATGGGGTTTGGACAGATTTGTAAATGAAATCTTTTAAACTTGAAAGTCAGATCTCCGAGCCAGTCACATGAAATGCTTGGGCTTTGAGTAGCTCAGCTATCTATTTGGACCCCTTTTGGTTTCACTGGAGCTGTGTTGGCTGGAAACTCTACTGCCTGTTGTGATTGAAACAGACTGAATGGGGGGGAAGATGTTAGAAAAATCATTTAAGGCTTCATCTATGCTATAAATTGTAGCATTACTTCTAAAAGATTTGGGGGTGTTTTCAGAGCACACTATTACATTCTTTCCAGTCGTAAATGTTACCTAAAAAACTCCTTACACCTGCGGAGTAAGTAACGAGTAAAATCATTGCAGCAAGTTCATATAACAAAATAAAATGTAGGGGTTCAAATCCCTTTTATCCTGCCATGTTGGAAGCACCACATACACACGTGCTCCAAAAGTGAAGCAATACATGTATCAAGCATACTTGGAAAACTACTCTAAGTTACTATGAATTTCTGTACACCATCAGTCCTTCCTCCAGATATGGGAAAGATTTCAGTCGTAATTCCTATCTGCAAACATACAAAGTGTGAAATTTTTAAAATAAAGCCATTTGAGTTGTCACATGATCATAATCTTGAAAGTGTCTTAACTGAAAAAATTCCTCCTTTACACAGCATTCAGATAACTCAAAAGATAGAATATATATTCATGAAACCTTACAAAAAGAAAAGCATCTTCTAGCTTCTATGAAGAATATAAGCTGAAATCCCCTGCATTTTTTTAAGTTGTAAGTAACCATTATAAATTTAGAGATGCTGTATTTCAGTAGAGCTAGAGAAGACAGGTTCATTTGCTGTGGTAACATCCACTACAGAAATATTTTTATTTGCTATAGCATCACCCTCTACTGCACAAATACCTAGCTAGTAAGACAGAACTACTTGCATGTCTCACCACTGTTATTTTGTCTCATAGGTTTTCCAAAGATCTCTGCTCATAAAATGTTTGTCAAAATGCACTCACACATAGCACCAGGCAAAGAGGAGATGAGAGACAGATGCTTCTGCATGTTAGTGGGCGGGATGGGAAAAAAGCTGGTGAAGCAGCTTTGCATCCAATCCATTATAGCTATTTTCCTTTTAACCATCTAACAGCAACTCACAAATTCACCCAAAACACGTTAGATCCTCTGAACTTACAAAATGATGCATTATTGAAGTCACAGTAGGGAAGCCAACTCAGTTTAGAGGACATAAAAGACTAGCTCTAGAACAATTTTTTTCATTACAAGGTTATGGATAAAAAACAAAGGTAATGTATTAATGTGAGAAGATGCACAGTCACAGAAGCAACAAGGTAAAAGCACTATTTGTATTTCTTTCTGGAAGAAATTCCTTTCCTCAAAAATTCCTCTCAGATAGATTTTCCACCTCAAAAACCAGCAAAATAGATCAGCAGCGGCTTAATCTCTTAGTTGCCTGCTCCAGCATGTCACCTTTCTTCCACAAATGCTCTCTTCAGCTATTTGAGGGCATGGCTCTCGGAATTAGCTAGCTGTCTAAGATCTGAAACTCACTTCCATCCTTTATAGAGTCTACCACTGCAACATTTACTACTGTAAAACTGAGGCTGCAGTAAAATTTGCAAGTTAAAGAAATAAATTCTATTTTTCCAATTGTTTCCTCTGCTTTAGATTGCTTGTCTTAATATAGGCCTTTACTGGTTTGCAATATTTGTTGAAAGTACACGAAGTTGCAAATTCAACCAACATATATTCACATACCAACTACACATATATACACTGCAGGTACAGTACATGCATATCTTACTAGTGTTCCAATATATCAAAGCACAAAATGGAAGACATTTCTATCTTATATCACCATGGGACAGAACTAGGAAAACAAGAAGTCCTTACCTAGCTTGAAGGTGAAATCAGAGGCAAAATGCATACAGCAAGAATGACTAAACCCATAAATGGTCCAAAATTATTTGGTTTAGTACATGAATACAAGAGACTACAATAATACTGAACAGGTTATTATCAAAACTCTTCAGTGACAAAGGTCTCTGTCAAAGAGGACAAATAAAAACAAGTGAATAAATTACAAGGACATGTGGCTTAACGCCATTATCCCAGAGGATTATAGAATGGTTTTTGCATCCTCCCACTTTGCTTTTAGTACCCCCCCTCTTTGTTTTAATATTGTAGCTATTATTACCAGCGCTATCTGAAGACTAGAGTCCCCTGTAGTTATGAATGGCAAATAGGAAAACCCTCTCACTTGTTAAGAGAGAATCTAGGGTATGCTTAAAAGGTACATTCAGTAACCTTAGGATAAGAGTGTGTTTTTAATGAGTACTGCCAGTCTTGTACAATTGTGTAATGCTTTAATTACTGAGCACTATACCAGGCATGACAGACTGTGGTTACCAGGCACCACTAAAGACCCATGGTTTTGCTGTGCTAACCATGGTGCAAATACCTAAGGAAGAAACTATGCCTGTCCCAAGGTACTCACACAATCCAAAGGTACAATTAAGGAAAACAAGTGGCTAAAACAGGGAAATATACCTGAAGCATCGAGGAAACAGGACAAGTACAGCAATCAGCGATCACCACACATTTGGGGATGCAACAAGGGAGTAATCACTCTCTAATAACACCACCGGTGGTTTCACTGACAATATTCAGAACATTCATTACAGATTACAGTGTGTAAACATCTCACAGTCTAACTCAAAATGAAGACTAGAGTTAACTAAAATTGCTCAATTTATACATAGAACAAATTAGGACTGCACATAGTACAAATTAGGATTTTAACCTGGACTCCAGATAAAATGAGAAATTGATGCTCTGTGCAACCCTAAGCAGACAATCAAAAGATTTCACCAAGTAGCCCACAAATCTTATACAGGTCATCATGCCACCTCACCTCTGTTGAAATTACAGACATCACGACAGATGCACACACACTTCTCAATTTCTAAGAACGCTTTTCAGAATATGCTTTCATGCATAAATAAAAAAAATCCTCAAACACCTAACTTACTTACCATCAACTTTATTTTTTTTGCAGTCAGCAGCTGCAAACTTTTGGTCTTAAGGCAACCCCTCTTTCCCAGAGACACGTACACACATTTGATCCAAAATGTGGATCAAAACTTGATTAGTAAAAAAAAACAGCTCCAAAGTGAAAGGTGGGGTCCAAAAACTAGAGGCAAAACCAGAAGTGAGAGAGCCAGTGAGGAGGTGGAAAAACATGAACATGCTGTTCTAATACAAGAACTTGAATACTGTTTATAAAACCAGAATGCTCTTCTTCCTGACTGCTAAGCCACTATTCTCTTAACGATGAGGAAGAAAGAAATTGCTTTAAAATCTTCAGTCCTAAATTTCTGCTTCAAAATTACGGTACTTTTCAGCAAGGCAGTTGCTGACTCAAGTAAAAAGCTTAGCAAAGCTGAGCAGTAATTAAGAGAGTTCATTTACAACACAATTTCACATTTGTACAGGGGGAAATGTGCTTCTTATGGCATGAAATTTTCCATAATACTGAAAAGACGCATGGAGCTATAATATCCTCTAAATCTTTCATTTGTCCTGTGAAGTAAGCCATCACTTCTTATGGTAAGTAAATA
The DNA here is from genome assembly GCF_030936135.1 of Gavia stellata. Lineage (NCBI taxonomy): Eukaryota > Metazoa > Chordata > Aves > Gaviiformes > Gaviidae > Gavia > Gavia stellata. The sequence continues at coordinate 59,933,220 of NC_082597.1, read as the reverse complement.
TGCACTTGAATAATGACAACTATTGAAGGCAAAACTTAAGAGTAATGAATACCACTCAGAGCCAAAGAAAACGTTCTTGGAGTTTTTTAGGTTCATGTATTCAAGTCCTGTTCCAAAATTCAAGTCAACAGGCGTCATGCCGTTACATTGCTATAGAGTTGGAGCAAGCCTCAATAGCTCTGCAATATGCCTAATACAATTTCCTGAGTTGTATTTACAGAAATTAGACCTGTATCAGTTTACACTTTATTTCAAATCAGTGGTTCCGGTTTGTGAACCCCTGAATGTTTTACAGATGCACATGCAGATGGAAAAATAACGTATATGAGTCTGCATTTTCTAGTCAATCAAGAATTAAGGACCTTCGAAATTGTCTACAGACCACCATTTATTCTAAATAATTTCATATTTAGAATATATAATTTCATCCATTATTTTTTGGTTTATTATATATAAACATGGGACAAACAGATGTCTCAGTGCTTTAATTAGGTTCTTGCAGAACTTCTTCCTCCCATCTGTAGTTAAACAATGGCAAGAAATTTTGCACTAACTGTGCCAAGCCTGGGTAAAGAATCTCTCCTTTATGTGAATATTCAGTGTTTTTAAAGAAATAAATATCTAAGAATCCAAAACTTCAGCCTACCTGTTAGCTACAGACATGCAGGGAGAGGAAAGAAAAACCCTACAAGTATGACAGCACGTTGGACATTCAGTGATGCTTACAGAGATTAATTAAATGCACTGAGCACATCCCAATCTGCATTCTAGATATAACAAGTAATCTCAGATACACTTCTATGCCAGCCCTTAGCGAAGCAGCTTCTAGAATACAGATCTTTGCCTGCATCAAAAAGCTACTCCTGAGCCACAGAATTAGAGCAAAAACTCGCATAGCTGTATTTGTGTTCTGCCAGCTAAACAAGTAAGCACAAAATTCTTAAAATCACAGCATCCCCTCCACTTTTCACACCAAGTATAAGCCATGACAAGAACATTTTGAATGAAAATTAGTTCTAAATGAAAGCAAGAATACTTAACACCTTTCTGGTGCATTTAATCTTTCAAAAAAACTTTGCAAATATTAATGTGCCAAGATATAAAAGAACCATTGTTTCAGTGAAAGGAAACAAGAAAAGAGGATGCAGAATTTGGTAGCAAAATGGACAGATAGCTGGCTGATACTTCAGTTTTGTATACTGTGGTTTCATTCCCATCTTAGTGACACATCAAAACAGGTTCTGCAGTACTAGAACAGCAAAGGAATATTACATTACTGTATTTTGAGATATCCTGGTAGACATGGGCTACTTTCAACACTAATACTTTTCCACCTGAAATTCCTGTTGCTTTTCTTAAATTAAGACTACAAAATTTTTATTCTATACCACCATAAGAAAAGCTTTCATATCCTTATTAAGGTGGTTTTCCTTTGCAGTTCCCATTACTGCATTTCCAAAGGCACATATGCTCAGCACAGTCAAGATGCTAGATACAAAACTGTAATTTGTTTAAGTTTGTCCATTACATGCCTTGCTGAATTCCATTTTCTTTTTTTAGGGCGCTTTGTGGCTCTTTAGCCACAGCTAACAGGAAAGACATGCAAAAAGATTCGTCACACTACATTCATGTTCATTTGGGGTATCTAATACTACTAACGTAGATCAATGCTGGGATCTCTACTGAGAACTGCATGCCATCCAGAAGCATCACTATATGCTTGCCAGTATTCCACTACAGTAAACACTGGTAGCTGATGGATGGAAAGCCAGTCTCAAAGAGCAGGACTCTGACAGATCCTCACCTATATTGCTTAGTACCTCATTCCACTATTAGCTGCACTGATTTCAGTGAGACAGCTCATAGGAAAAGTAAAGAAAGAATGGCAAAGTTTTTCACTTTGGTATTTAATGTTCAGCTCATTAAGGGTCCAGCTTGAAGCCCTGTGAACCTGGCAGAAACATTCCCACTGGGGTTTTGAGTAGGGCCTTGAAAAATTAGGGGCTTGAACTTGATAAAGAAAGGAATAGAAGCTAGTTAAGAGCAAGGCGCACAGGTTTCATGTGCTCCCATTGTTCAGCCTAGTTTAGCAGGCTTGATTACTAGTGGGAATTTGCACTGGGTTACCACAGACAATTCAGATAAGAGTTCCGGTCAGCAAAAAAAGCATGGAAGTTGGCTGCCAGGTCGACATTTGACAGGAATACCTAACTGAAAACATTAGAGGGTATCATCTCACAATCTCCTTGGCTAAAAGCAAAGAGGATGTGAAAATGGACCTGAGACAACCTGAACAATTAGAGAGAGATTTCTCACTACAAAGATTGAAGTTAGCATTACAAACAGCTCCTGAAAATGCTTCTCACTCTTAATAATGTTATCTCTGGCCTGCTAGAATACCAGTGCTCAATCCACTAAAACTTCACCAGAAATACCATTTTGCTCTGATTAATCAAAGATACTAAATCCTAAAAATGATAGCTGTACCTGACTCAAAACAGACCAAATAGAACGAGTTCTTGGTGATCAAAAAAGTTGTATTACAAACTCAGATATGCATGGTGAATACATGTAAAGAAAAAGACACAAAAACACAAGGGAACTTGGATTTCTTGCTCTCTGTGATGAATGACTCAGCTCCTGCCATATTAGATGCATTTCACCATCATAATTTACCATCACATGGCAGGTGCAGTGGGATCTGTCTCCATCCTGCTAAAGGTTTCTATTTGGTTAGTCAAAAAATTGGTCTTATATACTATTGTAAGATTTTATTTTAGCACTTTCAAGCCAAATATAAAAATGTACTTAAAATACCACATTAACTAAAAACCAATGTAACCTGACAGAGAAAACCAGTTGTGTCCCAGAACTACAGCGACTTTTTTCAGAACTGTCCCATGTTGCTGACTGCAGTGGATCACATCACAAGAATACAGACTTTATTTTTTCCAAAGACATTTTAACAAACAAAACCATCAATAAATAAGCCAGTATTACTCAAATGACAAATTATTGAGATTAAAAGTACAATCTAAAAAGAAAATTTTAAAAAAGGAAAGTACAAACTATCAATTTTCAAACACTTCAGCACACTCTTACTTCTGTATTTTGTAAGCTCTTTTGGGCAGGAATGGTTTCTCACTTTGGGAATTTCTGACACCCCAGTTATGTTGGTTGACGGTGTGAAGAGTGACTGATGATTGACGTAACTTGGCTAGCAGAAGCTGCCACAGTACTCACAGTTATATTGGCAAAAACAGTGCTTTTATCTGAATTGCTTCCATCATTTGTGGAAATTTTTTTTGCATGAATAAACACGAAGATAATAAACACAAAGAATTAAAGATATGTGTGCAGTTTCATTGCTATGATCTGGTTGGGATGATGGAGACATGGTGGGATGGCTTGCACGACAAGAGTGCTGCAATGGAAGGATATAGGCTATTTAGGAAGGACCTGTCGGAAAGACAAGGAGGTGGAGTCGCCCTTTATGTGAGAGAGCAGCTGGAATGCATGGAGCTTTGCCTAGGCATGGATGATGAGCTAACTGAGAGCTTATGGGTAAGGATTAAAGAGCAGAACAGCATGGGTGACATTGTAGTGGGTATCTGCTATAGGCCACCTGACCAAGAAGAAGCAGAAGCAGACGGGTAGAAGCAACCTCCCAGTCACAGGCCCTGGTCCTCGTGGGGGACTTAAACCACCCTGCTATCTGCAGGAAGGACAACACAGCCAGGGCTAAGCAATCCAGGGCGTTCGTGTAAAGCACTGATGACAATTTCCTGACCCAAGTGATAGAAGAGACAAAAATGAGAGGTGCTATGCTGGACCTTATACCTACAAAGAAGGAAGGGCTCCTTGGGGACGTGAAGGTCAAAGGCAGCCTTAAGTTGCAGTGACCATGGTGGCATTCAGGATCCTGAGAGGAGAGAGCAGGGCAAAAACAAGATCACAGCCCTGGACTTCAGGATAGTAGACTTAGGTCTCTTCAGGGATCTGCTTGAAAGAGTCCCATGGGATAGGGCCCTGGAGGGAAGAGGGGTCTGAGAAAGCTGGTTGATACTCAAGGATCACCTCCTCCAAGCTCAAGAACCTTCATCCCAACGAGCAGGAGTCAGGCAAAAATGTCAGAATGCCTACACGGATGGACAAGGAGATCCTGGCAAAACTCAAATACAAACAGAAAGTATACAAAAGGTAGAAGCAAGGACAGGTAATCTAGGACGAATACAGAGACACTGCCTGAACATGCAGAAATGCAGTCAGGAAAGCCGGAGCCCACCTGGAGCTGAAACTGGTGAGGGATATCAAAAATAAGTATCTGCAGGGAGGGTGTAGACAATGGAGGCAGATCCTTCTCAGTGATGTTCAGTGACAGGAAAAGAGGCAATGGACACAAACTGAAACACAGAAGGGACCCTCTGAACATCAGGAAACACTTGTGTACTGTGAGGGTGTCTGAGCAATGGCACTGGTTTCCCAGAGAGGTTGTGGAGTCTCCCTCTTTGGAGATACTGAAAAGCCATCCGGACACAGTCTTGCAGAACCTGCTCTAGGTGGCCCTGCTTGAGCAAGGGGGGTGGACCAGATGACCTCCAGAGGTCCCTTCCAACCTCAACCATGCTGTGATTCTCTGAAAGCATGGCTGTGTCAGAAAACTCCCAGCCACGCAGCAGTGTTTATATTGCTGTTTTATATCAGCCTTCCTATTCCACAAAGTACCCTTAAGGTACACACAGAGTCTGTGTATGTGTGCTTCACCCAGCACGAAGGGAGCCCTCTCTCAACCAAGGCCTCTAGGCATTTTACTAAAATGAATAAATAACTGCTTTCTATACTACATTTGCAATTCCACTTTTTCAACCAGAAAAGTCAAGATGTTTTCCCAAATCATATTACCTTCGTATATAGCAACTTAAAATATGAAAGCCTAGGAAAAAAGGAAAAGAAAGAAGAAAAAAAAAATTAAAAAAAAAATTGAACTCGGGCTTTTCTCAATATACCAATGTCCATTTGCAGGACAAATGAAACTGAGAAACAAAACCCAAACACAGAAAATAAAATATGCTGCAAAATTAATTATTTCAGAGAATTCTTGATACTGACTGCAGGTCCAGAAATCTTTATTACTGATGTTTAATATGGTATTTTTTAGTATGAGAACAGAAAGGGAAGAACCTCTCCTATGAAAAATTTGAAGAGCTTTAGGACACAAAGGACATCTGAAAAATTTGTTCTGTATCACACTACACCACCTTCAGACATCTGTTGAACATGGTTTTACCTCAATGCTGTTTCTCTCTCTTCTTCATTTCTCTCCACCCCTTCACCCTTAACAAATTTGCCCAGCAGCACAGTGGGATACGTGCCATACAAACATGGCAGTAGCCTTCTATTCAGATGCTGTGCCTGCCCCTGCTTATTGCTGGTCAAAACTGATACAAAATGATGTCATCAATAAAAGTGCCATATTTTAACCCAGTTAGCATGTGTCAGTGGAGACTCTGGTCTCCTTAATGTTCATTTATGGTGACTCCTGCTAAATGGCAGCGGACTGTGCCCGTTTCCCTCTCCAGGTTGTTAGCACCACCTGGCCATAGATAAAACTCCATATATTTAAAGAACACTAACCTACAATCTTTAAAGACCAAGCATTCTCCTATTTCTTTCCTTTAAATTTTGTACTATTTTCTATTTTTGAGAAGTAAAACACAATCCTTTCTTCCTCTGGTCACAGCATTGCCTCTAAATCAGCAAAGAGTATCTGTAAATTCTACTATGATGGGTTTGTTTTGTCATTTATCCAGTTGCCAATTAACTTGTTTGTTTGTTTTAAGATGCACATATATTCTGTATATTTACAAAAAAATAACTGTTATATGCCAAGTATCACCAGGGACTTGGTTTTCTCATCTAAGGCACAACTATATTAAGCAATAGTTCTTGCTAAAGGCAGTGGTGTTTTCACATTCTTAAAGCACAGGACAGTGACTCTTTCAGGAAAGCAGAGTTCTGCTCTTTGCTTTTGAACTAACCACTTGGGCAACTTTGCTCAAATCACTTCACCTCCAGTGCATCAGTTTACCTTTCTACAGGGTCATTTTTCTCACTCTAACCTGCTCTGTAAAGCATTCAAGAACCTATGGATTTATTTCCACAACATGCCTAGGACTAGAGAATTGGCAAAGTTATTCTGCATATGAAAAATACTGTCATAAATTTCCATTCCTTACATACTAGTGGCACAATACTACTATCTTTGCTCATCTTAATGAAGAAAAAAATGTTAGGTTCATCTTTCTTCTCAGCCCATTCACCAACTGTGCACAGTTACTCACAGAATCACAGAATCATTAAGGTTGGAAAAGACCTTTAAGATCATCAAGTCCAACCATCAACCCAACACCATCATGCCCACTAAACCATGTCCCCCAGTGCCACGTCTACATGTTTTTTGAACACCTCCAGTGATGGTGACTCCACCACTTCCCTGGGCAGCCTGTTCCAATGTTTGACCATTCTCTCAGTAAAGAAATTTTTCTTAATATCCAGTCTAAACCTCCCCTGGCACAACTTGTGGCCATTTCCTCTCGTTCTATCGCTAGTTACATGGGAGAAGAGACCAACACCCACCTCACCACAACCCCCTTTCAGGTAATTGTAGAGAACGATAAGTTCTCCCCTCAGCCTCCTCTTCGACTATAACATAAATCAAGATCTACGCTTACTGAACAGTATTTCAGGTGTTACCAGTAGATGATGCAGTTTGAAATACCTCAGGTGTCAGGTATAAGCACTGGCATGAGAGCAGCGGCTACTGGCAGCACAAACAAGTTGACACTTTACATCCAACTGCCCCAGTGGGGCATGCAAAAGCAAGGGGCAAGGCTCTGGGTACCAACAGTAGAGATGTAAATTCCAAGACTGATAACCACATTGCAAGGCAGTACTGTGCATGGTTCTCCATGGTCCAAACCATCTGGCAAGTGATCTGATTTTGGCCACGAAGTAATCATTCCCAAAGGAATGCCTTCATATGGAAAGGAGGTGTTCCAATGATGAAGGATCTGCATCGCTAATCTAAACAATATGAGTTTGAATGACCCCAGAAGTTTGCTGGAAGCCACTATTTTAATCCAGCAGCCTTGAAGCTGCACTAGCATTATAGTGAGATCAAGAGAAAAGGGAGTCAGACTACTATGTTTGGAAGGAAATGTAGTAACTTAAGCCTGAGGTTTGAGAGCAACTATGGAAGAATACGAATTTATTCTCATACACATTGCTTCTTTCTTAAAGTCATCTAAACTGCAAGACGATTGCTGGACAATGAGTTGAACACAGCTATATCTCAAATGTTCTCAGCTTGTACATTCTATTGTTGCTCTCTGACGTAATAGTATAGACCAAATTATTGGTTTGGTTGCATTCTGGATAGTAGTCTGAAAAACTTGGTATAAAAATCAACAACACCAAGTACAAAAGCCTCCCTTTCCTGCCCATCACCAAATGGTTTGTTTTAGCCACTAGTGGGTCCTATCTTCCTGTGGACTCAGTATCAGTACTGATTTTTTTCTCCTCTTTCACCATTTGTAGCATCCTGCATTTTGTCAGCATAAATCTCAGTGAAGGAAGACATCCCAAACTAAAAGCTTCTACCATTTCTTTAAACTGATCATTTTTTGCTTTGTGGCAGTTAATGTCAACATGCAACTTTCCTAGTACTAGAAATTGTTTACAACATCATCACCTGCTGATTTCAACTACTTGGAAGAGTAACTGAAGAGGAACAGATTTCTCATAAATGTAGTTCATATTAAAGAGCTCTGGAAGACCAAGATCAAGGACGTAAGTTATAAAGTATTCCAATAATAACAACAGAAAATGTCCACCTTTACAGGGACCTCATTTTTCAGTGCTCCAATTCTCTACTTTGATAAAACAGCATCTAGTTGTACAGTACACTCAACACTGAAAAATCCAAAAATACAGACAATTGTACCCTTTTAAGGCAGTAGGCACCATGTTTATCTTATTGAAGAATTCTCAAGCATGCCAGCCAATATTTTATCTTAGAAGACTTGTCTTACATGAATGATAACCTCCCCGTATTTAAATCTGAGTCACACTCTAGAACCAGTCTTAGGATTGAAAAAAGATGAGACTACAGAAATACAGAACTTAACTGCTGCTTGCAGAGCCTCAGAGTTAATGGCAGTTCATTTTCTGTAAAAAACAGGAAGCCTAGGACTCCCTTCTGTCAGAAAACAAATGAAAGCTAATATTCTTAAGAACAACATGATCTAAAGAACATATATTTAGGGATTTAATAATGCTAGAGTGATTGGTTTTCATTTCTTATTTCTATCCAGTCGCATACACCTTTCTAGTACTTTCGGCCTGAAAAATATTGAACTTAGGAGATTCATACATTGAAATCAAGTAATTTCTGAACATAGAATTCCATTTGCAGTATTGATTAGCAGTAGCATTAACTGAAAACAGAAAGGAAAACAATCACAAAGGGAATTTAGTACTGAGGCGACTGAGGTTCAGGGGCACAGCAGGGGAGTCAGAGAGAGGAGAAAAGTGAAACCTAGCCAGAAGGAGCTGGGTTGAGAAGCCTGAATATCAGCTGGAAACTTCATCTCATTTGAAGAGTTCACAATTCTTCTTGCTCCCCGCATTTCACCATTCAATAACACTTTTTATTCCAAGATGAGAAGCATTCTTTTCACCAAATAGGCAAATTCATTCCCAAGTCCCTAAACAGGTACAAAAGTCTATCTGGAAATTCTAAGAAAACAAAGAGTTTCATATTAAAAAAAAAAAAAAAATTAAATCAAATTCCACAATTCCTTTCCTTCACTTGTCTGTCCTTTCTCTCCTCTTCCTCACCCCAAAACAAAATCCTTCATTCTTCCTCTCTGTATTTAAATGAAGTTTGCTCAATAACATAGTTTTCTAATTTTCTCCTAGTCCTAAGTCTTAGCTGTCAAATGCCTACCAGGAGATAAAATCCAAAAGCTAATGACATAACTGAAATGATGGCATTTTGCATGTAAGTATTACATTCGGGGAGAAACTTCAGAGGAACTAACGAAAGCTGCAACTGAAAGCGACAACTCAACTTCCCTGGAAGTTTTCAGCAGCAGAAAATTTCTGGTGAAGTAAGCGGCGGGGCGGGGGGGCTTAAAAAGATTTTTTTTTTTGCTGTAAGTTTTCTTGTAAAAGTGTATCAATGCCAGAATGTGAAAGCAGGTTTAAACGGATGTGGGTGTTGTCCTGATTTAAGAAAGCTATGGTTCCAGTGTTAGCACTGCTACTTGCAGCTTTGCCAAACAACAGCATATCAAAAATTGTTACAAGTTCTATCATTTTCACAGATACCTGGGAAAACAGTAAAGGCAGCCACTGTTAATTGATGTGACCCTCGACTACCTGCCCCTCAGGCAGCATGCACAGGGTCTGGGTCAACATGTGCAACTGTTCCCTGAGGACAGAAAATTGGTACAGGCTTGGAGTAACAGAAATGACTCATCAATACTCAAAAACGCATGGGAGAAGAGTAGAGCGGTGGTGGCATCTACCTCCTCTTAACACTCATCAAGAGATCAGAGGCCTAAGGACAGGGAACTCTATCCTTAAAAAAATCACCTATTTCTTTTTATTATTTTCAAGTGTACCCATCTTATGTGGAGGTTAGCAAGGAAGACTGCATTCTGCTTGCACCGTCTGAGATTTCCAGCTTCCTCCATCATCATGCTTATGTGATTAGATCTGGCTTTTTGCTATAGCACTGGATAGATATTGCTGGGGTGGTTCTTGCCAATTTTAAGCACAGCTTCTATCCAATTAACTCCATTGTTGTGGAAATAGTAGCTATATCCCAGAAAAAACAGTGATGTGGACACTACTGTAAGCATTGTTAGGTCAGACCTGGTCTGATCTGCAAATTAGAACAGGTAATGGAACTATTTTACACAGTTTGCTTCTAATTCTGACACAGATAGAATTTAAACAAGGATTCCAGCCTTGGCAGTTTTGCCAAGTCAGCGCCAAGGCCAGGATAATCCTTTCTAGCAATTTTCTCCTTGATTTTTCAGCCACCAACTTCCATATAAAATAGAATTTGTTATCTGCTACTCCTTGGACAAGCTTTGACAAGGCACAGGATAGACCTTCAAATACTGAGCCAAGTGACACCAAAGGAAGTGACACCAAAGAAAGTCATGAATCCCTACAAGGTACAAATCTCATTTCTTAACCCTTATCTTCAGGAGGGTGTACCACAAGGGAGAGAAAATTAGTGATCCAATGAAAAAAACAAAAAAAGGTAAAATAAAATTACCTTCCTTGATGGTAGCTGTGACTCTCTAGCTCTTAAATAATGCCGAGTGTGGGATGATGAACAATGATTGTTTTTTAAAGCTAGCATTCACTACAAAAAGAAAGATGAGACAAACCCAGACAACTAACAGAGCAAAAATAGTGCATGTGCTCATGTGTGTATGTTTCCTTACACGAAACTACTTTTCAGAAAGTTCTTTAGCTGTAGAATTAGGCAAATAACCAATACAGGTAACTCTGGAGAGAACGGAGACAAACTCATGACGAATAACCAGCTGTAAACTTGCATTGCCCACTATGTCCTCTGCTCACACAAGTCTTTATCTTAATGTTATCAGCACACGTAGGTTATAGGAAAAATAGATGCACCAAAAATCTCATATCCTTAAAATGTTTATTTTCTTAATTTATTCTAATGCAGATGATGAAAGGTCTTCAGACAAAGCTAGCAAGAGCTCATTAACATAGGCTTTCATACAAGCCAGAAAAAAAAAAGTCAAAGAAAAAGAAGGAATGCTGTTCTGGATCTAGACAGGCACTGCCATCAACATCAACAGGAGATTGCATGTAGATCAAGTTTAGCATATAGTGCAAAGACTTTGTAGTCAGGTTATGAATTTTACCCATTATTAGCCTTTATAAACATCAGGCAACAGCTTGGGTTTTGTTGGTTTTGTGTATGTGTGTGTTTGGTTTAAGATTGCTCTTATAAAGGCACGCATACATAAAAGAAATCAGACAGAGGATGAAAGAGAAGAGTATTCTAGGAAGGCTATATTTACAACTGATTGTTTATTCCAGGTAAAAACAAAAAAATACACATTTGAGCAAGAAATAGTCTCACAAGTAATAGTTTGGAGGATTGTTTCTTCAAAATCATTATATTTAAGAACACTTCAGCGTTTTAAGTGCACGTGGGAGATGCCTAGTTTTACCAGTTTTCTAAAATAATTCATTCAGAAGCAATACCACTTTTGCTAATATTAAGTCCTACACACTGAAATTTCAGATCAAGCCTCTGACAGATCTTGATGTTGCCAACAGACATGCAGTCATTCACCAGTGCTCTGCACTTTGGCTTTCTGAGAACTGCACTTTGGAATTCCTGTACATTGAATAGCTGGCACAGGGAATTCAACATATTAGCAATACTATTTTCAGTGTTCCTTCAAAGAAAGCCAGTGCATATTTCTCCAGACCTGAGAAAACTTACAATATTTTTATGTTATCTAAACAGAGAAGGAAAAAAGTTGTCACGCAGATTTCAGATATTAAAAAAAAAATAATCTTGTTACATACTGCCATCCAAACACCTTCAAGCTATGCTTTCCTTACCAGCAACTGAGAAGGGGGTATGTACTTTGAAAAGGAAAGATGCAACACACAACATAAATCAAAAATTGTGAGAATTAAACAGCAGGATGGAGAAAAGGAACCTGCTACTGCAGCGGGCAATTAAAAGACAAAAAAAAAAAAAAAAAAATCAAAAACAACCTACCAATCCAATTATCCATCAGAGACTCTGCAGTTACTGCGGCTTCTACATGACTTGCAGCCTTGCTGATCAAGGGCCGTCACAGGACACCTAAGCAATAAGAATTTCACATTTCAAACTTGGAATACTTATCAGCAATTTGCAGTTTTCAAGAAGCCTAGGGATACCTGTTCCACCTTGGTCATTTCTCCATTTTAAAAAACCGCAATACAGTGAGGACGTTGGGGTTTTTTTTTTGTTAACTTGTTCTGTTCTTATAAGTAAACTAACCTTTGATAACCTATCTCCATTTGCAGCAAGGAGCAGAATGACTTTGTTAAGAGGATCCGCTCTGCCCTGAACTCATAGCCTGAGTTTACACATGCAGTTTTTCCTCTAAGCTTACAGTATAATGATGGAGCTCTATAAGGTGAGGAAAAAAGCGTTCATTTCATAGGTCTTATCACAATAGTCTGTGCATTTTCACCACTGCACGGGGAAAAAAACCAACCCAAACTAGTCCCCCTAGCGTACCTTTGCAGAATGAGTCTAAAGAATATGTGGCAAATCACTACCCTTTTTGTGTGAAGCTAGCTTTTTTTTTTTCAGCAGAAGACATAACCACTTACAGAAACTGCGGGGAACCTAGGCAACCTTTCAATCCATTTATCTAATTTCCCGCTGTTTCTATTTCTGAACAAGTTAAAAAAGAAAATTAATCTGTATCCAGAAGATTTCATTAAATAAAATGTGCTGACCTGTTGGCAATTGCCAACAAACTGGTTTTGACATTGTACTTTGTTTAGCCCAGTGCTTTCTATTCCTTCTAGCACTGAAATTGTGTAAGAAGAGCTAACAATATTTAAAAGACATTTGATCCATTGTAATTTCCATCCTGGCATCCATACCTTCCAGAATACATAAATGACAATCAGTGCTGTGAAAACGTTTCCTGTAGTAATTTTAAAAGTGCTATAAAAACCAAGAACAATACACACACAAAAAGGTAAGACCTTATAACAACTGTTCAGTTCAGCCTGTTCCACAGGCTAATTTTCAGTTGAAAAAATGCATGCTGAAAAAAGTAGGCTTTATTTGCTGTCTAGCAGTACCCCTGTTCCAAGTGAACGAAGCAGAAGACACTGTACTCAGGTGAAAACACAAATAAAGATCGCTTGTCTGATGCTCTATAAAGAAGAGAAATCACTTGCTTTCTAAAAAAACTGGGCATAGCGGAAGAGCTAGGAATCTCTCCAAAAAGTGTTACATAAGGCATTGTCAAACTTCATGTCACCTCCACAGAGGCCGCAAGTTGCTATCTTTCCCCCGTGGTGAGCAGGGATTAATGATCTAAATGACACAATTCTCGGATAGGAGGTGATAGCAGAAGCCTGCCCAAAGGAGAGCTTCCTGGGGTGAAGGCTTGCTGGGGAGGCTGGAGGGGGATGGGGAAACCACCCTCCCCGCCTCAGCGTCCCAGCGAAACTCCAGCTTCGCCCCGAGCCGGCAGGCAGGTCCCGTTCAGGCAGGCTGCCTCCCGGAGCAGGCATGTCGAGGGGCAAAGCGTTCACGCCCCACAGCGTAACACCCTTCCAACCGCACGGCAGCCGCCACCAGCCGGACTCCTCCGCGCAGCCGGCGGTACTTGGCGGGACGGCGGCCCCGTCCGCCCTCCGCCCCACGGCTGGACGCCCCGCGGAGCAGGAACACATCCCGGCCGGCAGGAAGGGGCGTGAGGCGCGGTGTAAGCAAGCGCCCGAGCGGACTCACAAGGGGAACGGAGTGCCAGCCCGGCGGGGTAACCTCCCTCGGCTGGGGGGACGGGGGGATGTGCCCCTTTGTGCCAGGGGAGCGACAAGCGTGCCTTCGCCTGAGCACCTCTTCAACTCCATATGCGATGGGCATTAAAATCCAGGAAATAAAACCACCACCCCAGCCCCACCGGACTCGGATGCCCCCTCCCCCGGGCTGCTGGGAGGGAGACACTCACCGATTGTTTCTCGCCCTCCCCCGCCTCTAAAAGCAGCAGCGACCCGACGAGGCACTTACCTTCCCCGGGCGGCTCCCGGGGCGCCGGGACGGGCGCTCAGCGCCCGCCTCTCCGCGCAGGCAAGCGGTCCTTGCCTCTCCTTCGCTCCAGGCGGGCCGCTCCAGCTCTGTCCCCACAGCCCGGCGCTCCGGAGGTGTCAGCCGGCGGGTCCCAGCCGGGGCAGCGCCGGCGGCTCCACTCTCCGTGGGACGAAGAGCTGCTGACGATGGGAGGAGGAGGAGGGCGGCGGGGAGGTCCCCACTCTTCCCGGGATGCGCCGCCGAGGTGGCTGCCTCCTCCTCCGCCCAGCTCTCTCTCTAGGGCCTGCCCGCTCCCTGCTCCGCGCTGTCCTGAGGTGCCGCCCGGCCCCGTCGGTCCGTCCCGCTCGCCTTCCCCCACTCCTCTCCCCGGCGGCGAGCCGCGCCGCGCACAGGCCCCGCCGGCGGCCAGAAAGACCCGGGGGCGATGGGGGATTCCGGCCCGGTCTCCTGTCCTCTCTCCGGGGCCTGGTGCACACTCTCCGCGGAGAGAAGAGGCCCTGCCCCGGCCTGGCGGGCGGCGAGCAGCCCCGGGAAGGTCACCGGCACCGTGGAGCCGGGCACGGAGAGGCTCCCTCCCGCACCGCCGCGGCCGTTGCTACTGCTGCCGGCCCGGCCTCAGCGGCCGCTGGGTGCCGCGCTCCGCCCGGGCTCGCTCCGTGCCGGTGCCGGCGGCCGCCTCCGAGTCTGAGTGCCAGGCTGCCCCCTTCCCCTTCCTTCCTTCCTGCCTTCCGTGCCTCCCGCCCCTTCCCCGCTGCCAGCCTTCCCCCGCCGGGTCCCTCCGGCGCCCGGTGCCAGGCTGCCCCCTGCGGGTCTCGGGGCCGAGGCTGCCCCCCGCCGGCGCTGCGCCCGGCGGGCCGAGGCGGAGGCGAGCGCGAGGGCGAGGGCGAGGGCGGCCGCGCTGCCGTTCCGCGGATGCCGGGAGCGGGGTGCCTGCCGCCGCGCTGCCCCGGGCTCAGCTGCAGTGGCTGTGTGTCTGTGTCATGTCTGTGCATGGGCGGGCGGAGGCGCGGGGCCGAGGCGGAGCCAGCCCGCTGACACGCCGCCCAGCGACAGGCGCTGAGCGCCCAACCAGCAGCGGCCGCCACGGCGGCCCGCCCGCGCCGTGCGGCACCGCGGGCCGCTACACTCGGACCCCAGCGCAGGGGGGTCGGGCCGCCGCCCGCGCCCCGTCGCGGTCGTGACAGCGAGCCCCTCCAGCGCGAGGGGGCTGTGAGGGGAGAGCCGGCTCCGCGCGGGGGCGGGGGGGGGGGGGGCGCCAGCCCCACGCCCGCCGGCGTCCGCCTGCCTACCGGTAGTCCCAGCCGCCGGCGACCGTCCTGCTACCGGTCGTCCCAAGCGCCGCACCTGAGCGCGCCGTCCCGGCCGGCGACCCGCCGGAGCGCGTTGTGGTAAGTGAGGGGAGAGCGAGGGGCGCCCCCGGACGCGGCGGCCCGGCCCGGCCCGGCCCGGCCCGCCCTCGCCTCAGGCGCTGGCGGCGGGGTGCCCGTCAGCGAGGCGAGGCGGCGCCCAGCCTTCAAACGTGCGCGCTCGGCGGTGGAGGACCCAACTTTCTACCACCCTTAACGCGTCAGAATGAGTACCACATCCTTTCGCTTAAATGCGGCGGAGCGTGTCCTTGCCTTGTTTCCCTGCGTGCTGGTAACTGCTGAGAGTGGAGTGATAAATGCACCTTTCTTTTTTTTTTCTCCCCTGCCGTGGGCATAGAACAACCATCAACGCTCTTTTTTTTTTTGTTACTTTTATTCATCATCTTTCTTTCACTTCATTAGCGGTGTAAAATGGATTGTTGCAATACATTAGCATACTAAGAGGACCGAATGATAAACTCTGTGGGTGGAGAGGGTGCCTGAAATCTCGAGAGGAGTGCAAGGAGAACAGAAATTAGAGGAGAGGAGCAAATGTGCGAACAATTCGATTTTGAAACGGCATTGATCCATTCTTATAATGGAAGAGGAAGGAAAGTATACACGTGCTTTGAGTAACAATGTAAATAATCAGAAGTAGAAATAATAGGGATACTATTCAGTACTTTACTGCTTTCTTCTCCCAGAAGGGAATACTTTAAGAGAAAAAATGTTGTTCTACAAAAGATACCACAGATGCTAATTTCTCTTGTTACATCAACTGCTTAAATGCTATAACTTATTCAGAAATTGCTTTCTTGTGGGCAGAAATTATGTTTTGCAATATGCTGTACCAAAACATTGTGAACGCTGGAACAGGTTATTCATGGCAAGATAGTATTTGCCAGACTTGATTAAGGCATTGGTCCATCAAGCTTAGTATTCGGTCGCCAGCTGCGCCCACTTCCTGGTGCTTTAGTCAAGAGTGGTATCAGATGAACTGAAGTAAATCATAAAGTTGAACATGCCAGTGATATCACGTAAGTGTTACTAACTGCAAATTTTGACATATTATGACAACTAGGAAAGCATTTAGGGAAAAAAACCCCTCTGCATATCTGTAAAAAGAATTTAATTCTGATATGAATGATTTTCTGGGAGAAGCTATGGTAACACAGATTGGTCTCTATTGTGCTAGTTATTTTCATGAGCAAATCAAAGTCAGAAATGAGCTATACTGAAGTGACTTATTCTGTCCATTCTCCTAAGTGAAGCTAAAGGATCGGCCTTCATGTAATAATGTTTTCTTGCACTGTTGAAGGATTGTAACTGCTTTGGTGACAGTCACAATGAACAAATTGCTGGGCATGTGTGGAGGAGGAAACAGGATTGTGTATACATCTTCATTATTAATAAAACCAGACTGTCTACTGCCTGTTACTGAAATTCTCAGCAGTTTCACTTTTTTTAGTCTCATGCTATGTCTTAAAAAATAGTAAATTGTCAGAGTCTGATCCTACAAAATATTGAACAATTTCTGCAGGTTCTTAATGTTCTTATTTGCTTTTAGAGCAGGGAAGTCTCAGCACCCGCAAAAATTCTTAGGTTTTAAAAGCAGTATGGATTATCAGGATTATCTGATGTACCACCATACACGACAAATGATGGAACTTCATACCGAAACAAAATGTCTTAAAATTGCTCTGCATCTGTCAGGTTGCTGATGTACTCACAAAATGGACAACAGTTGTCCAAACCCAGAGCAGCATTTGTCAGAGGCTCTAGCTGAGAATGATTACTGCTAGGTTACAAAAACTAACAGGGACAGGAGGAGTGACTACCTGTGAAGACAGAGTTTTTCAGAAATTGTGTTTATAAGTGAGTAATCTTTTCATATTCATCATAAAATCGCTCCATCAGTCTTTGTCCTTGAAAATCCTGAAGTGGCAATTGCTTTGGACATAGCGTAAACAAGCAATGCAGAAGGATCCTTATGCCAAGGACAGGTAGAAGAAATTAGATGCAAATACTTGCACTTCAGATTTCATTCAGCCAGAAGGAAGCTTTCTCCAGAAGCTACACAGGTTCTGGAGTGAGATGTCTATTTACATTTTAAAAAAAAACAAAAAAGCAAAACCTATAATAATGTCAAGTATATAGTTTAAAAAAAATTGACAGTTATAGAAGGTTGAAAATCTCAAAGATTTAACAGTCCTGTTATTAAAAAAATATGTAAACCAGACCTTTATTTTTTAATAGGAACGTGTCAATTTTGAGACACTGTTATATGATCAAGTTACACTGATGTAAAATTGTCACACGAGTGTTTGGTCTCGTTTTTTCCTTACTGGAACAAGAGATAAAGACATTAACAGTACACATACAGGTTATGGTACTGTCACTACACCAGAACATCATTAAGTGAAATGGGATTAAGTCTGCTTATAAGACCCCAAATACTTACAGATTATCTGTGTTTTGATGAAAAAAACGAAATTATTTCCAATATAACCATTTTACATGAAAGGGAGGTGTAAGGATCACAAGTATTCGAACTTATAAAAATGCATGAAGTTCATCTCCCATTTAACACCAGTGAAGTCCTTTTCACATGCTTACAGTTGCTTCATTGTTCTAGCTGAATTCAACTACTATGAGGTCTTCTGAGGAAAAAGACAGTGCTTTGTTCAGGAGGTGACTGAAAAGTAGCTTTACTACTCTAATAGTGCATTATGTGCCAGCTGCAGTAGAAGTTAAACATTTCTGAAAACCAGGAAGGTGTTCTGTCCCCATTCCTCCACACACACTCCTGTGGTTAATCAGCATTTTAAATACCTAGTGAGGCTGATGCTGCTGTGTCAAACTCAAGATATGGGATATGCATGGACAAAGCTAAGTTCTCCATGACCTGCTTTCATGTTGAGTTGATGAAATAGCTATTTTTCATAAAATCAACCATTCAAGGTGTTCTCGTGGGGAAACAGAAATTCAAATCTGATTTAACAGGCTGGCTGAATTGTGTTAACTGATCCACTTCACAGAAGGTTGTGACTCTTTGTTTATAAGTTGCTGCTCTTAACTTCTAGATGCTATATTACACAACTGTTAATAATATCAGAGCATGAAGAGCAAGACAAAATGTTTGAAGCAAGTCCTAACCCTTGAGATTCTTGTTATCATCTGCCACTGCAATGAACACAGGACTACTGTAGAACAGGCTGCCTAACATCTTTTGTAGTAGGAAACGGCTTTCAGACAAGAAATAAGTGAAATTTAATCTACTCTGGAAAAATAAATTCCCAGTTCTTGAGTGTAAAGTGGAACTCTGTTACATATGCTGTCCACAGTGGGCACTAAATTAAAATTGAATGGAGATTTTTCTGTGCATGTAACAGCAAAAAGAAAAATCAACAAAACTTAAGAAAGTCAGAGCAAGATCCAGATTCCCTGGGGTTACAGGAACTGGAAAAAAAATAAAGACTGGTAAACTGTATGCCTTTAAATAACTAGAAAACATCATGAAAACCTAAAACTTTAAGAATGCAAAGGAAATTAAGTTATTAAAACAAATTAATTCTCTTTTATGCCATAATAGATTTCAGACAAAAAACTTATTGTTCTGTCAACTTATTTTGATTTTCATATGGGTTTCTCCCAGAATTCAGTTGTACTTCCAGACACAAAAAGGTAAACATCCATACTAGAGTCTTAGATAGTATTATGCCCTATAGCAAAGAAAACTTGAAGGAAAGGGGTATTTTCCTATTTGTTTACTTTATATCTCTGACAGAACTTTCTGTGGATTTTTTTTTCATTGCTGCCAATTACTACTTTCCATTTATTGTGACTCAGTCATTTAGAGAATAGTTGGGGGTTCTTTTTGTTTGTTTATTTGGTTGGTTGGTCTTTTTTAAGGAATAGTGCTTTTAAAACCATAAAAACTAGTGAAGATATGCAGAATAAATATGGTGCAACTTCAATTTTATGAAGTTAATCTGATTTTAGTTTGATAGTACTTCTTTAAGTTTGGACCTACCATGGTCAAGTCAATCCTGTATTTCTACTTACAGAAACAGTTGATTACTATTTTGCTAATATGACTTATATAACTCAGAAAATACTTTATTTCATACTCCATGAAGCCAATGCCAATGTTTCCAGAGCTCTTAGTAACGCATAACTGCATCCTAAAAAAAAAGTAACATGTGCTATGTTTGAAGTTTGTGTTTGTTTATTTTTTTAACGAAGAAATCGCCACACCTAGGCTGTTTGCAGTGAAATTCTTGATAACATACAGTAGCATAACTATTCTGCATTAACATGTATCATTCCCTTTACAGAATCTTCTGGCAGAGAAAAGCAGCATTGGACAAACTTTAAAATAATTTTAAACTTCACTGTTTATGAAGGTGAAACTGACCCAGGTGTTCTTAAGCCTAAATCAAGGTATGTTAAAGTCAGTGGAGCATCTGCACTGATTTCAGTGGTATTCAATCTAAACAATCCTTTATGTCCCAGTCTGTGTTCTGGGAAAATATATATACATACACACACACACTTCTATCAAGTTCTTTTTTAGTAATTGTTTCTATTTGACTGCTTCACCTCACTCCCAAGCAAACAGTGGACATAGTGTCTCTCTCTTGTTACTCTGTTTCTTTTGTTACACTTCTCCATTTATTGCCCTGTAGTATGAATGCTAAATCAGACTATGAAAAGCCTTAAATGACTTGTAGACCTGTATAATTAATATCTGCTATCCTTTCTAGAAGTATTAAAGCACAGGATGTATCACTCCTCCACTCTTAGCTGTACACATTTAGATTTTAATTCATCTATCTAATTTCACTACTATGGTGAAAAAGAGGATACTCTACCTGATCAAAACGAGACCTTTTGTTTCTATTAGAAGCACCTGTCTTATACATGGAAGGTTTAATTGTTTTCAGAATAGCTTCATTAACTTCTGAAAGTGTTAACCAATACAGGCCTCCCCAGAGCCAGGATGCTAATAAGAAGGAAAACTGGCCTTACAGTAGTTGAAGAATTGTGTCTTCCTTAAGAGAGCAGGAAGGCTCATTCAATCATTGACAGAGTGTTTCTGCCAGAAAGTAGGAATAGCTGCCAGTTATACGAACTCAGAGAATACCTGTGACAAATGAGTTATTTCACAGTCAAATAGCCTCTTCAGACAACCAACCACAGTAAGCCTAATAATGATTAAGTAAACAATGTTAAGATGTCCATCAAGTTCCATGCAGTCCAAGCAATGTCCTTCATGGCCAGCATCATCTGTCAGCTCTGATGTCCCTAAATCGGTGGGCTAGGCATGTTTGGAGGGTGCCATATGAATGCTTGGATTGCTTCCTTAGGCAGCCAGAGTGTCAGTAGTAACACGTCTGGCCTTTGTCACATTTATGCTGATTTTATATTAAAGCAAAAAAATCTATACAGGACTAAAGAGTAAGTGTAAATATAAAATGTAAACAAAATTAAAGTATACAGATTAATGATAAAAACATAGATCCTATTACAAGTTAATGCATGACATCAAGATGTTAAAATAATTTTCAGTTTTGTATCAAGATCAGGTCTTTAGAATCTGTATAAAAAAACCCCTGAATTAAAAATAGGCACTGTGGGGAAGGAAATTACCCCAAACTTACTTATAAGAATCACTACCTAATGAGTCAAATAGGAATATTTTTGACCAAAAATAAATGACCATAATTATCAGTCAGATCCTAGAACTTCCATATTTTTCCCAGTGAGGGCTATTCTTTTAAATATTTTCTGGAGGATTTCTCTAGAAAGCAGAAATGCACTATAGCTGCTACTATCCAATGAAGGGATGGTAAAAACCCAGATCCTGTCTAATGACTTGGGCTTATTTGCTTTTTGGCCATCGCAACAGTAAGACTGCCCAATATGAATTTTTTCTGACCATCTAACAAAATTGACAGAAGAAAGTCCACTTTCATAACCTTGTCAAACAAAAGCACAATGGAAATATGTGTACATGCTTCTGAATATAAACAGAGAACATAGTCCGATCAGCCAAGCATACAAACATGAACTCATTTAGTGGCCACAAGTGGTTGTGTATCTCAGAAGTATACTGTGAGTAAACTAAAATGTTCCTTTGCCAGGGCGAAGATGCGACTGTGAGCTGCATCCAGTTCTCTGGCCAAGATTGTCAATGCTAAAGAAAGTTTCTATGTTCTTGCTGACATTTGAGAAGTTGTGAGCTATGGTCGGGACTTGCTACATTGGCAAAAGAATAGGAAAAGGTCGCCCCATCTCAGCAGTGAAACTGTCAGTAACAAAAGGATAATCCTCCTCAGTCTCAACAGCAGTTACAGGGAAGTTGATGCTAAGGTCAAGCAACAAGGCAAGACCAATACTAGTGCCAATGAACCTGTCAACATTGAATACCTCTTTTTTAGAGAAGTACTTTAACATTTCAATATTCTGTGATTCAGACTGTAGGTCTTGACACGGTCGGTTTTTTTCCATTGATTCTTAGGTGAAACTAAAGCTGTCAGACATACTAGAGGCCAAGCAGACAAGGCCGGACTCAGAAAAAGGACAGTCCTTCAAAGCCTGAAGGTAACATTGAAGGAATCCAGCAACAGATACAAAAAAGCCCAACCAATTCAATAGATATTTTACACTCTGTGTGTGTACTTGCATTTCTGAGCTTGGCAGCCACACAGGTGCTGGCATTGCTGCTTACTCTAAAATTGCAGTCTGTATCAGATTGTATACTGAGGAAAGGAATAAGCTTTTAGTACCATGGATGGCATCAGAATTCACAGTTCCTGCAGCACCTGAAAGAAATGACCAGACCAGGAGAAGTTTCCAATGACATCAACACGTGTTTAAGTCAGTTAAAAGAAGAATTTAATCTACAGAGAGGGAAAGTAATTTTAAACATCACTTCTTCAACCAACACACAAGATCTCAGTGCTGGAATCGGAAATTATACTGGCATGGTGCCCTTTGCCTGTGTTGACAAGATTTCCAAGTGTGCTGCCTCATTCTTTCTATGCCAGCTTGATATTACAGCAGTTCCAAAGAGGGGGAATAACTTGCGAGATTTTTCCAGTACCGGATTTGATGCCAATGGCTTTTTGAAACTTTTTCCCACCTTCTTCCACTCAGCATAACCAAACGGAAAATGGATGCAGCCAAGACAAGTGATCATCAGCAGGAGGTACTGTATTTCCTTACCTTCTCCCAGATCAAGGTGAATAAGATACCACTTCTTGAGAATGGGCTTTTTGCCAAATACGGTGGTAGCTTTGCTATGGCAATTACTAGGCTGTAATATAGGAGTCTTACCCCGCTTTTATCAATTAGCTCGTTGAAGGGAAGGACTAATTGCAAGTCCTCTTTCTGCAGGATGGTCTGTGACAAGTTTGAGGTGGTGGGCCACGTATTGCTGGCTGGTCAGCAACTGGAGCCTCAAAACTAGTGATAGATTAAGAAATCCTCTCAGAATTCTGCTAGGGAACAATGCCACCAGTATGTGAGCATAAAAAAAATGGATTTTACTTATGTAAACCTTTAAAAATCCATATGTGCTTAGTAGAGAGTTGATAAAAGGGAAGAGCTGCATCCTTAAAGAATCTATACACATAAAGTGAGCTCAGACCTCTTCTTCCTTGACTAGTCTAACACAGCAGCTATGAAAACTCACTCTCTGAATTGTTACCAGGCTTTGCATCTGCTGATCCCTAACAGCAATTTTTTTTTTTTTAATTATTTTCTTCTTCTTCTTCTTTTCTATCTACCACTGCAGGAGCAAAACTGAGTTTTTCTAAACTGGTTACCCCTCTCTGCTCAAGCCCAGGTAGGGATGGATGCTGGAATTAACAATGGTGAGTTTGTATCTTCCATAGGAGACAGAAAGAGAACAGAAATTTGATGGGGAGTTGGAATACAAGATGAAAACCAGGATTGTCTGGATGAAGAAATTAGATGTTTGTAAGAGAGATGAGGATGCTAGAGTGCTGTGAAGTCTGCACCTGACCTTTTTGCACATCAAATAAAGTAAGGGTCTGGTAGAAATCACTCTGTGATCATATAATTAGGAATTGTATCATAATCTGAAAAAAAGGGATATCAAATTCTGTTTGCATATGAGAATTTAGTTGTCATTTCCTAAATTTGTGTAATTGAGTTTGCAACCACAGCAATGTTCTGTTAATGTAGATTTTGTGTGTGAGGCTGGATATTACACAAAAAGAATGGAGAAGATGGAGTCTTAATAAAGTTTTTGTTGCTTCAAGCTTGTACTGACTGCATGACTCACAAGTGCCTACATGCAAATAAGAGCCAGATGCCTAGATGTCTTTTATGCCATTGAAAGTCTCAGAACGTTATGACACCTCAAACCATTTGTATTTGTTGTAGGCTACAGTTAGAATTGGATTCTGCCATCAGATTCGGGGTTTCCTCCCTGAAATAATACTCACAACAGGTATTCTCCCTTCTGAGCATTTTTGAAGAAACTGGGGCACTAACGAACTACATTTTTTGAAGAATGTTTTGACAGCATCGGTGTAACAGGGCATGAACAGGAAGACAATCCTATCCACCAGCATACACATGGTAAAGACTTAGATGCAAGTGACACCTGCATGACAAATTGGGTGCTAGAAGATACATCTGTCATTGCTTGATTTCCATCCATCTGCCCTATTACATCAGTAGATCGATTTTTTTATATACTAGTAATAAGGTGCACACAATGATTCTTTTGATAATCTCTCTCACTACTGTTGAGCAGCTTTAGACTCAGAACAAAGAAAGTTGTCGCCTATCCTTCCTGCAGTAACTTGTAGCAATGTCGATATAACGAACTTTAGGTGTCAAAATGTCAAATCCAGCAGAGGTGCAAGCAGAGCATACTGTCTTAAGACATTAGAAGGCTGATTTGAAAGAGAAATTACACCAGCTGAATTAATATTATGTTCCAGTTGATTTTCTAGACCTATGTTCCTTCTGCTAGGAAAGGAGGTAGCCTTTGAGAAAATATTAATTTTCAGTTTCCTCTGCTGCAAAGAATAGTCTCAGAAGAAGGACATGCTTGAAGCCAATTGTCACAAAATGTTTGGGTTGGCCAGAGAGTTTCACTTCACATATATGCCTCAGATATGCAGTGCAATGTAGTTTCAGCGTAGTGTACATCTCTGATATAATTGATGCTTAACATGCTACTTCAAAGGCAGTAGACCCAGTCTCCAGCCTGTCCACAGGGTAGTTGTGCAGTTCTGCAGCAAGCCTAGTGAGAAAGTGACACTTTCTACCCTAGAATCTTAACATATATTGGACTGATTAACATCCCTTGAATAACAGGATTGCACAACAAGGTCAGTAGCCCCACAACTCTGTACTTGCCGATTAATTTTGATGCAAACATATAGCTACCTTTTCTTTTTTGATATCTTCTTCTTTCCTTTTGTAAACAAAGATTTAAAACTCAGAAGAGAATATTTGCAGACCCTGGGGCATCTGCCTTTCTCTGGAGACTGAAGATGGTTATCTCAAAACGATGTGTCAACTTCTTCTTAGCAGGCTGCTAACTCCAGGAGTTCGAAAGCAATATGCATGCTTCCATTAGGTGTGTCATTTCACCAGGGACAGAAAGATATGGACTTATTTTCTAAAATTGGATAAAGTGGGAAGAGTAAATGCAGAAGGACAAGTAGTTAAGAGAAATTACTAAGAAATACAATACTAAAAATACCGTGTCCCCACCAGTTTGAATTCACACCTACTCCTCTCTGAGCAGGAAAGAGAAAAAAGAAATTTCCATCTTCAGCTTTCAAAACTTCATCTGTCTCCTGGGTACTGAGCACCAAATCTTCAGCTGGCAGATGTCAGCAGACAGTGCTGAAACCTTTCCATATTTCTGAAGGATCCATTCTTCAACACCAGACTGCCAACTTGAGTGTCAAAATCCCAAATGACTCTCAGCACTACTTGAGGGCAAACAATCACAACAATTGCCCAGGGACCTAGCACAAGTTGTCAGCCTGACAAGGCTAAGCTGGGTAGAGTGTACATTTCATTCCTTAGCCTCTTCCTGTAGCTACTATGGCTGTTACCAGCTCTGCCTCCAGTACTGCTCAAATCTATTGCTTTCCTGAGACCTAAACGTTAGTTCTTGATGAACCACATCAGCAGTACATTGGCTATTTAAACCTTGGGGGATGACAGTGTCAAAGCAAACCAGACACCATAAATAACACTACAGAGTGGACTTGGAGGGGGCGGTGAGCAAAGAGGAAGGAATCAAACGGTTGCATCGTACTTATAAAGTTTAGGTGAAATGAACACAACAGTACACCAGGCTGGAATGTAACTGGTGGAAATGTGGGCACAAATGTCTTTTTGACTGGTTAAGCTGTTAATGAGAAACATTGCATAGCTTCTAATTCGCATGCATCTTAACAACTATGCCCCAAACAAATGGAAATTAGGATTCTGAACATGCTGTGTAACATGCATCCAAATAAAGAGGACTCAGAGGGAGAGGGAATTACAAGTGAGTTTTAGCAGTCACTGCAAATTATCTCAAATAGGTTCTTTATATTTACATGTTTTCATGATGTCAAGCTGCAGGAGCCTAGGAATTTTCCAGAGCTTGTTGGCTCAGTGGAGGTCTGAGACTCTTTGGGATAAGATTGAAGATCCCATCTCTAGCCTCAGTAAGTCACCAAAGACTATGGGTGCTGAGACCACAACTCTGAAAAAGCTATACAGACACATTAAAACACTGCATGCTGCCAGTTTTCCCAGAGAAATCAAGAAGGCTTTTATAGGAATACGTAAACCTTTGCAGCACACCAGCCCCAGGTGTGGACCAGGTAAGCTGTGGTCCAGCAGACTGCTTTGTCTATGCCAGGGCCATTGAAAACCAGGTTTGCTGCTGGGTCTGCAGCTGTCACTACCCAGAGAACAGGCAGGATGTCTGGTGTGATGTCCACTGCTGGGTTTTGGAGGCCTTTCCAGCAGTGCTGTGTCCAGCAACATGCTACCCACCCTCTCAGAGTTGCTGGAGGTGGACAGTTTCCACACAGTCTACAGCCTGTCTCCCTCCAATTCCTTTCCCACAGCAATAGCAGCCCCATCCTTAGTCCCTCTGCTTTGAGGCAGAAACATTGCAATTTTTGTGAGAAGTGTTGAGCTGGCTCTGCTTTGCAGGACTGGGGCTTACATGTATATGCCCTCTGATGTAATTATAAAAATTGGTGTGCCTTGTTCACCTCTTTGGTAGGTTTTATCAAACAAACAAACAAAAAAGGCACCTTCTTATCAGATTTGGAATGGTGGGAGGTGACCCAATCTGGGACAATATGGGAACAGAAGGGAAGTGGAAATCAAATGTGCATAAACCATTTATCATTATTAGAGATTATTAGGTAGGATCAGTACGTATATTTGTACACTTAAATGCTTTTTTTTTAATTCTAGGAAAAGCTTACTACATTTTTCTCTATCAAGAAATACTACCTAAAGGTATTACTCTTAGTAGTTCTGGGTGAGAGATAAGTAATTTCATGCAATGCTATTCACATTCCATACAACTGAACTCACCACCTTCCTAAAAGCAACAGTCAAAACAAGCCCCCCTCCCAAGTAGACAGAGCCATAAATTCTTTAAAACCTTATCTCACATTCACATACACACAAAATAAGGGTCTCACTGTGTTCTGAACTGTGAGACTTGGTGAATGAGTGATGCAGAATGCCCTCCTAGAATTGTAGGGTCTCCACTAAAAATGCATGTGAGGTACGTCTCTTCAGGCACTGATTCTCTCCACTGATTTTGGCAGGAATCTGCTCCATTCCCCTGCGCTTACCAGTCCCTTTATTTGAAAAAAAGAATTAAACAGCCTGAATTGATTATCACATAAGTAATTGTTTCGGAGAGAACCAAAAGATGCAGTAGTAAAAAAGAACTAGTTAGGTGGAGTCTACTACTGGTGTTACGAAAACATTGCTTTGGGAAGTAAGGTCTTAAGTAGTAATCTGTATGTGATACAGAGCTAGCTTTTCAGTTTGACACATGTTCTCTTCAGAGGGGAAAGAAGAAATCAACCTGACTTCTGTACTTCTGTAGTTATAAGAAACTCCTTTTTAAATTTGTGATCTATTCACTTTGTATGTTTCCAGATTCCCTTGATTTGTTGAAGCAGTAATTCATGGGTGCAAGTGGAAACATCTGGGCAGTGGGAGGGAGTAAAAGGTAGCCAGAATAAAGAACATTTGTATGGAACACAGACACAGCACTGAAGAACTTTGCTGCTTATTTCTTGGTTTCTTTTTTTTTTTTTCCTTTATGGCTTGCATTGGTGGGATTTACAGTCTAAAAACCTTAACTCACTGTTAATGCTGGTTTTCATCTGGGAATATATAAATTTAAATGCTCATACAATTGTAGGCACTGAAAATTAGCAATCTTTTTTTACACTGCTATTCTATAAAAAGCATAGGGAATGCCTATAAGAGGATCTTTTCCTTTAGCAAAAAGACACAACCTGATTAGAGCATTACGTAATCTTAATACACATTTGGTATCTAACTCGGAACTCAACTCCTAAGGTGCTGGTGGAAACGGCATGCTGGAAAATGTAAAATTGCCAGCCTGATGACTTTTTTGTGGGTTGTCCAGAACTGATGTGTATTGCTAGATGCGAAGAAGCACATGGGAGGGAAAGAAGGATGGCTGCCAACAGTAAAAGAGTCACTGTTGCTTCTTCCTCTACAGCTATAACAAGAAGCCAGTGCTCCAGCCATAAGCAGGTACAGGTTGGTGGAGGATTAGGAACACTGACAGATACCTGGCCTCCAGAGGATGTTGGGAGTGTCTGAGCAAGAAGATGGTCTTTGAATGCAAGTCCCCAAAAGTGAGTAAATAAAAATAAACATTAAGAACATATGGGGGAAAAAATGGGGAGGAGTGGGGTATGGCAGGGAGAAGAGGTTGCAGCATGGTGAAAGAAAAGGTGGAGGTGGACAACAGAGCCAGAGACCTATGCAAAAATAAACACAGAGGATGAAGGAAAAAGAGACTTCGCTGTTTCAGAGAACTGAAAGAAGTAATGAAAATTAAATCTGGGAGAAAATCACAGAGAAGAAGCAGGGAAGACTAAACCCATCTCCTGAACTGCAGCCCACTTATTTCCCAGTGTGCTGAATGGCTAGCTCGACAAATCTCATCCAATTTGTGGAATATTCAAAATACCTTTAGTTAATTTTGTAACCTCCTTCCTGGAAATGCGGAAGTGGAAGTAGTGATTAATTTGACAAGTAATTAACTATTGAGCCCAACTGTCCCATCAGTAACCAACTTGAATAGAGACACCAGTGAATGTGATGACAGGCAGTGGAACACTAATGAGTAAAATAATGATAATCCTATAGAGGTTATGTTGGCTCTTGCCCACTTTGAGCTTGTGCGCTAAAGAGGTGTAGTCAGTCTCCAAATGCTACATACCAAAGCAAAAATTAAGATAAAAGGGCTGAGCTTATCCCCAATTTGATCAGGGTATTTTATGAATATCCACTCTGAGTACAAATGAACTTAGAATTTAAGCAAGAACTGATATATTGGATTTATAAATAAAGTGTAGAGAACAATCCCTAATTTTTTAAGAGTTCTTTGCATCTTTCAAGGACTCCTGTCCCTTTTAATTTTCCAATATGGATCATGCTGAAAGTAAATTCCTCTATTAAATGTCAGCATCTCCAGTAAATGCATTAACATCTTATCCAAGCAGATTGTTCCAAGAAATTTAAAAAAGTTTTTTACATTTTATATGCAGCAAAGGTCTTTAGAGATGTCTGTTTATCTTGGTTTCCTGTTTGTTTGGCAAGGACTGAAGCACTAGGCTTCATCACAGACCAAGACTGTGTCAGACAGGATGAACTTCTGATGAACATTGACCACTAAGACTAATAATACCTAATTATGGCAAATGTTTCTCCCACATGGGCACTCACAATTCTCCACATAACAGACACTGAGAATATTTGCAGCTGCTTTTGTGCCTCCCTGTAAACTGATGAAGACCCCACCAAAATGCAAATTAAAATGCTGCCTTCATCAGAGCACCAAGTTCTTATCCTTTCTGCTTCCAGCTTTATTAACAGAAAGACTGTTTGAAAAAAAACCCAACCACATCAACAACCAAAACACCAAAGCAAAGTAACTCAGGGCAAGAACTTAGGCTCAGCTGTTGCTGGCTTTGCTTCTCTCAGAACTTTCTCCCAAATATTCAAAGTCTAACAGTCTACATCTGCCTCCAGCAGGCAGCAGGAGATTCTGGCAGGTTCCAGTCTCTGCTATGAGTCTGGGGCAGGAAGAGGTTCCTGCTCATTTGTCAAGTCCAATTTGAATTTCAGCTAAAGATTTTTGTGTTATGAGTGTTTCACAGCCCCTTTGTGCAGAGTGCAATGCAGATGAAACATTTGAATTAGCAAAAGGATATTGCAGAGTTTGCAATGCAAAATTAGACCAGATAAAATTGCAGAGGGAGTATTTTTAAGAGAAAGAGAAATAAATGTCATATTGGGGTTAGAATCCTCAGAGAGAGAAAGTTCGAAGTGGAAGTCTGTGACTTCAAGGGTCTTTGGAAAATGGCAACTTACTCCTTGGAGAATGCAGCAATGAACCAGCTGGTAGGGAGGGGTGATGCCAGATGCTGCAACGTCTGCACTGAGGTAGGAGGGGAGCAAATTAAGTAAAGGGAACATGTTCCAGTATAATAGATGGCTAGAGGAATACTACTTCATGAAAAAAAAGCATAAGAAGAAAAAATACAGTGGTCCAGCATACTGGAAACTGGAGGTTAATGTAGAGCTCTATTGTCTCCCAAAGACAGACACAATTTTCTCTTAATGAGAATTTTATTATTGTTGCCCATCTCCATGACACAGGAAGATCATGGCTCTGGGATCTCACAGAGACAAAGCTACAACCAGACAACCATTGCTCCAGAGAGTGGCAGAGGAGAAAGGTTTGTAGTACTGGTGACAGGGTTTCCATGGAGGATGCAGAGGGGAAAGAAAAAAAATGCTTTGAAGATGCTGTACACAATCATTTAAGTTTCAAGCTGGGACTGACGTAAATCTCACACTGAGAATGAAGGATGACAGAGTTGCTATGGGACTAGCAGCCAGCAATGGACCACCCCATGAAGACAGTTTTTCACTTACACATTAACTTCACAATATGCACTTTTCAGTCCTGTTGACGTTGATGCATCCTTATGTTTCTAGCAGCTGCCTATGCACAGTATGTATTATGGTAGAGGAATAATGAATCAGAGAATGCTTTCTCATGAGACTAAGCTAAGCAAGATGCCTGTCTGGTGTTAGCCAGCTTCTTTACTAATAAAAAATTCAAACCATTACATCTCTTTCATTCTAGGACTGGTTCCAACACTCAATCAGCCTCTGCCTTACAGAAGAGCTGACAGTTAGACTAATTTTAAAGCATACAAATCTCCTAGTCTGGACTGCATCTTTCCCAAAAGAAGCAGAACTGAGCTTAAAAACCAAAACAATATACCCTGAAACCACTAGTTTTAAGAGTAGCTTGTCACTAGACAAGTACCTGATAAAGGAGTGTTTTAAACCACTTTTCCCTGGCATCCCTTTCACCTATGACTCTTGACCTGAAAATCAGCTCACAGGAGCGCTGTAATCACAGAAGCAACAATATCAAGCCCTGACCTCTCTTTCTGGCAAACACAACCAGAGGGACAGCTGAGAACATGCTTTGTTGGGGTAGAAATAGCAATACAGAAAGCATTCATTTCCTTAGCAACTAGGACAACCTCTTTAATTAGCACATCATGGTCTGAACTTTGCTAATAAAACCTGCCTACGCTGCATGCTAACCATGGGTTAGGTAATCTTGTGCTCGCCAACATAAGGCAGCCTACCACGCTTCTGCATCCTGACATTCTCCACACTAGCACTCTGTTCTCAGGTCCCACATCTGCAGGCATGCTGTGGGTGGTGGTAATGAATGATACATCCTTGTGGTTTCTCACCCTGGACTCATGATCCCATATCCCATCACACATTTCTCTGGGCTGGCAGGCACAGGGTGCTGTGGAACAGCTTCTCTGTGCTCTTTCAGGATCTGGGAGGTTACCTGCTATGCCAAAGGAATTAGTTTCCTGGCATTAGCTTAGCAGATATGGTAGAGGAATAAGAGAGCTACTTCACTGCCCAAGCAGCCCCCCTTGGCCTGTTCTCCCTGATTACTACTCTGTGCCACCCTCTTCTGGAGCTTCTTCCCTAGCAGCATCACTGACAACTAGTGGACTTGGATAGGAAATCACCAAGATGCAGTGGCACCAGCAATTACAGAATACACTCTTCTAGAAGATACATCATATGGGTTTGTAGTGTGGTTGTGCTCTGTTTCTGCCCCAATATTACAGGGGAAAACATAGTTAAATAAAAACCTGACCAAGGAAGTATCTGGATGAAAACAAGTTTTGAGAAAAAATAAAAATAAGGGTTTACTAAACAGTGGTCATAGTTCTAACTACAGTTCATATAGACCCATTGAAACTTCTGTCAGTGTAGCAATAGTAGCACTAATTTTAGAGCAGACAGTAAAACTGGTCTGATATAGCACATGCTCAAATACTTATTCTGGGCTGAGTTCTGTACTGCCATGGGTATTGGAGAGGTAGAGTCCAAAGCTAGCATGGGTATGCCTGCATGAAATCCTACCACTCCAGTGGAGTAAATCATGCTCTGAGACAACAGGACTCACTAAGTGGGAGAAATAGTGCATTCAAAAGAGAAGAAAACTAAATTTTGATTTTTTTAAAAATTAATTTTTTAATAATAATATAAATGAAGGATGCAAACTCTTTTTGTTTTTTTTAATGTTGAATGACTATGAACTGAACTGAAGAGAAAGCTGCTGCCATCCTACAAGAAGAGAGATACCTATTCAAGATACCAGATAACCCTTGTAAATGTACTCTCTGAAAAGCAAGAAATCCACCTCAGGATCAGCAAATTCTCTGAGTGCATATACATGCTGTACAGTATCATGCACATGTAAAATATCAAGCCTACGTTCTCAAATGAGGATAATACTTGGAATACTAGCAACAAAGTGCTTTTCTTCTGTCTTTGAAAAGTTCAGAGTTTTAATTGATCAGTGCCCCAACAGAATCAGAGATTCAGAGAAGTGAAGTGCCGTGATCAAAGACACACACCATGCTTCTGAAGAGGAATTCAGGAAATGCAACTTCACCTAGTATAAAGAACTGTCACCTCTTTGCTCCAGTTATGTGCATCCCTAAATTAGCCATTAGATAATTCTGCCACTTCACTGAACTTTTGCACATTTATTCTTCCTTGTCCAGGAGGAAAGGCTTTAGTGGTAGTTATGGAAATAAAAGAGAAAGTAAAGCTCCCATGCAAATCTTATGTTTTGTGTATTTTCTTATTTGACTATAAAAGTGATATTCCCAAAGGTGTGGAGTCAGTGATATTTTAAAACTGCTGATGAGCACCATCCCATTGCTAGCTTAATTAAATACTAGTGATTTACCCATTACAAAAGACCATTTGTTCCATTACAAAATCCTTTCCTAGTGTATGAGGGATTAACAGGGGAGTGTAATATCAACTGCATGAACTATTTCTATGAAATAGAATATTGAAGTTGACTTCTTCTTGTAAAGTGTTTTGAGATCTACTGATGAAAAGCACAGTCAGGGCAGGTAATTTTACTATTACTCTAAAAGCCTGTTGCTCCTCTGCACTGGCAGATACTTCTCTCAACCAATTAAGATATGGGACTAAAAGGATGCTATCAATTTAGAATATTTTTCCTTTAGCTGGAATAGTAACAACACCTTGGAAACCACACAATAAAATTGGTTTCCAAATGAGATCTGACATTCTTGAGCACTACCATTTGTTTTCATGCACTGATCCCTCTACCTGTGGAGAGATCTTGCTGACAGTTCCTGCTGCACTCCTGCCCCAGGATACTGATGATGATACTACATTAAACATCTCCTTGAAAGCCAACAAGCCTCTATTGCTTCTGTAAGCATCTCTGGCAAGCAGAGCTGCCTCTTCTGTTCCTGTGCAACGGAAGCACGAAGGTATATCTCTTGCTTATTGAATCTTTTGTTTCATAACTGAGGATTTAGCCATCAACAGAACATGCTTCCCCAGGTTCAGTTTAAGCATGTTTTTTTCACATCCTGAATGCGACAGTCAGGTGGGCCTCCATGGAAAGTCTTGTGTCAGCCTGCATGCTCCAGGGCAGTGGCAGGATTAACACACACAGAGAAGTTGGGGTACTTGGTACATAACTGGAGTCCTGGCTGCTTTGACATAGAGCTTTGGAGATACCTTGTAACCTTTCACAGAATTTTAGAGCTGTGTTGCTGACTAAGACATAGGAATCTGGCATCTTGTCCATTAAAATCTGGAATTCCTGCAGTATTTTGCCTACCAGAGGTATTTGCCCTTGGAATAGGAGGGCCTTCCCATATGGTGATGACCTGTGGGAGGTTAGAAGAAGGGCAGAGATATTTGCCATGAAGTTTTTCTTCCCACTGTTTCTGTTGTGGAGAAACAGTCAGGAGAGGGTTTTCAGAGCTCTTCTTATTCTCCAAGTCTCTCTTATCCTTTCTGAAAAATCTTAAAGGTGTCAGCACCCCAGACCTGAGGAATTTTGAGTCACTAATGCTCAGGTTAGGGTAATCAAGAAGATTCAGGACAGCATTTTATTATGTTTGCTTGCAAAAAGACACATCTTTGAGGGGAAAAAAAAGCTAAAAATAAATAAGTGTTTTGGATTAAAAATACTTTTAAAACAGTAAACTTTGGTATGAGGACTCCTGTCAGCAATTTGCTTTTTTTGCACATAAATAGTGAATGGGCTAAACCAGGTAACTTTCAATAAGCTCACATATTTTCTAGTGTATTGTCTGCACTCTTTACTTAACAGTGAGCAGAACTAAAGATGATCATATGTGTGTTAAAGTTCTCTGTCACTGGTAGTTTACACAGGTTTTCCTTTAGCTTGAATAGATGGAGTCTGACTTGCTGGAAAAGGAACTCTGTGTACTCAATTCTGATTTGCCATTATCATAAAACACTCTGTAGTGACAATGTATAGCATGTGAAAAACTGGTGAAGCAGTGTTAAAAAAATATATATCAGTGCTATAATTTGTTGACATGTTTAAAATTCATCCCTGAAATGGATTCCTTTGAGTGATGGACTAACTGTTAAATGGCCACAATTCTTGCCAGAAACCTCTTGTTTGCCCAAGTGGAAGCTGAAGTCCCCAAAATCTTGTTTTACATTCACCCGCAGCACAGTGTAAGCAGGAACCCCTCTGTTTCACACGGGGCACACACATTTGGCCAGCCAAGGGGACTGTCGGGTTCAGCATTCTTAATCGCTTTATAATTGGATTCTTTGTTGGGCCACCTTGTGTGCATTTATCAGCAAAGTCCAGATCAAGAGAGGTCAAGAAAAGCCTCCCCAAACTTGACACTGCCCTTTACACAATTGAGATCACTCCTTTAAAATTTAGAAGACCAACGTTTTTCTTTATGGCATCTGTGGACTAGGGTAACATTTACTTCAGATGAAATATATTTCCATAAGACTGACAGAGGGCCCCTATAGTCTTGCTTGCCTGTGGGAGCAGGGCAAGAGGAAATGCCAAGGGCAAGTCTCTCTCAGCCCTGCAGTCTTGTTTCTTTTTTATCCAGGGTGTGTTTCTTTTTTATTCTTCCCTTAAGCAATGAATTGAGCTCTTGCAGCAGAGGAAGGATTGTTGACTTACAGGGTTCACACATAGTGGAAAGGTTACTTCAATCAGAAGGGAAAAAAAGAAAAAAGAAAGAGAAAATGCTTCCCAAATTGTGTGTGTGCATCTAGAAAAGGAAGCTCTTCTACTCATAAACAGAGATCTCAAAAGAGAGTTCCTTCAATGCACCCCCAGCAATCCTTCTAGATGAATTTTCTTATTGTTTTTAGCATTAACTTGGGCACACTTGAGAACCCCACTTGTAGATCAGAACCTCATTTTGTTAGTAATTGTACAAATAATCCCACAGTGCCCCCCAGTAGGGGATCTTACAGCTTTTTAGGAGAGTACACAGAGCAATTATGAGGCCCAAAAATTGTTTCTAGTTTACAAAAAGGATCACACAACAAGTATATTCCTTGGCTGGACACAGAATAAGAAACTATTGACCCTTCACTGAAGGTTTTTTGCTTTTTTAAATTTATGAAGAAGGTTCCTCCCCATTATCTCCAAAAATGCTTGTGAAAATGCAGCGTGAGGATGAAGGGTTAATCTTAATTTCTTAATATGAATATGCACAGTCCTTCTGGCTCTGGGGAGAGCTTAAGTGGGAAGAGTCACAGAGAAAGTACACATTACTTCTAGTAATTACTTCTGTGGATGAGAAAGAATGTAATAAAAGCAGGCCATTAATGGACTTCAGTAGTGTTTGAGGTCAAAGTACATGAACCTTGTATCAGCCAGAGGTTGGGAGGACTAAAGCAATTTCGCCAGCTGTGTGATCTTTTCATGACTGGAGCAAGAGGTTTATGGGCGGGAGCTTGGTTCTGTGAACGCAGCCTCCCTTGTAGAGTCTTCATGTACACAAGTGTACATAAAAGTTTGATGTCCCTCCAAGAGCAAGGACAGTGAAAGCCATTAGTATGAACCCTCTGATTCAAGCACACATACCTTAGGACATGACAAAGGAACAGTCACATCCTGGATGAAATCAGTACTCTTCGATGTTTCTGAAGGGTGCAGAAGAGCTGTGGGGGGTTAGCCAAAAGAGGAAACAATAAAACAAGGTTTTTTAGTTAGTTCTTAAAATAACTAAGGCTAAAATGCTTCATACCAACCCTGACAACTTATGTCTGGCTTGCTGTCCTTTGAGACAGCCAGCCACAGCACTAGTTTTTAAATTCCAGCAAGAAATTCAAAGCTGTCCAAAGAGTCCTCAAGCCATAACGAAATACTCATGTGGTCTGGATATAACCTTGTGCTCAAGCTAGTGTGTATAATTAGTGCATGCACAATCACCTGTGTTTATTGGTATCTGAGTTTTCCAAGACAAATTCAGCCTCTTGCTCACAAAATTCCTTTTTCTCAGAGACTGAACACCCATTGCTTTTCACATAATAGAGGTAATTTATTTCCCTGTTGCATCACTTTGAAATTGTGGCTGTTTCTGGAATTCTATTGAGGCAAATGGTTTACATATCTGGCCAAGAGTAAGTCTGTGAAGTTGGAGCAAGTAAGAGTTCAATTCAGTGCCAGTTCCCCAAGTAGCTGTATTGTGCAAGTTCCCCTAGTGCTTTCTCTATACAGGGCAACACCTTCTCTTCATTTGTCCTTGGACCCTTTAGTTGTATATAATTTTGCTAGTGCTTTGTAACATGCTAAAGGTGTGTCGGCGTATTTCATTTGTGATTTTGCACCAAGCCACAAAACAGCCCTTTACTTGAAATCAGCCTCTGGCTGCACAGAAGTAAGCAAAGTTTGCAGTCTCTATATTGAATAGAGCTGTTGCTTGAAATCTCCATCCACAGATATAGCGGAAACTTGACTGGACAAGGCCTTGAGAAACCTGATGTAAATCTGAAATCAGTTTAGAGCAAGAGGGTTGGACCAGATGACCTCCTGAGATCCCTTCCAATCTAAACTGTTCTGCGATTTTTTCCCAAGCCAGGCATGATAATGAGCATGATGTAAAGTGGATTTAAAAGCAGAGAGCCTTGATTCATTAGAGGTAGGGTAGAGGTGGCCAGGCCATCAAAGAATGTCGACCCAGCTCACTTACACAAATGTTTGATGGGAGGTGGAGTGCTATGGAGTGGGGACACTATCCTCTGTGAGTGCTGATCTCAGCTCTTGGGCAAACAGCAGTCACCTACATTCAGCCAGACAAAAGCGTCTCCTTCCTGTAGATTTCAAAGCTTCCTCAGTCCCACCTCAGGTGCTGAAAGGAGTAGTAGTTCCCTGCTCATGATGGACCCTAAGTGTACACAAGAAAGGCTTGTCCTTGTGAAAGAAGTCTTTTGACTTGTAGGGCTTGTTTTACTTTCTAAAATCAATGTTGCTGTCCCACCACACTGCCAATATAACTGAGTGGAGGACTGCTGTCAGAAAAGCCATCAGCAGCAAGACTCCTTGCCTTTTCTAGGCAACACAGCTGTGCTAGCAAACTCCAAAGGTCACTCTGATTCTTGTTACTTGTTGGAGAAACTTACTGGGGTGCTCTAACTTGGGGAAACTAGAGCAGCCCCCAGAAACTCTGCTGCAGTTTCAACAAGAGTCCAGAGCAGTATAGACACGACGGGTATGATTCACTTCTCCAGATTCATCTTATCTTAGTGTAGGTGTCTAAAATAGGTCAAATGAATCACAGCCTAAAATTCCTGCTTAAAAGGGAGTTTGCTTGCCTTGCTCAAACATGCATATCTCTATTACAAATGGCTCTCACCAGACATTCCTAACACTAGACCTACTATAGGAATGGTACATACATGTTTTTATATCAAAATATCAAAATATCAAGTCATCAATATAATGAAACAAGATATTTCAATACATTCAAAATAATTGTCAATTTTTCTTAACATTTCCCAGATGGGAATTTCAACATTTCTGGGTTCCAGAATGAAGGCAGGTGTCAGGATTGCCCACCAAATGGTGTTTATTTATCTGGAGAGCTCCAGACATCAGTCACTCACAGGTGACCAAAGTCTTCTCCATCTTCCAGATCCCAAGGGCTCTTTGCTGCCTTTAGAGTCACCACATGACAGAAGCTGCATTTTTTATATGCAGGAAAAGACAGCTGTAAATATAAGAGGAAGGACTATCTGGCATTCTTCTAAATCTGCTAAGTTCTTTCACTAATATGGTAACAGTGTCTCTTATCTTATCTGAGAAAGGATTCATTTAGTTTCCTCAAGAGAAATAACAGAGAGCTTTTCACAATGTTCAAAGGTCCCATGGTTCATATTCATTTCATTCATAGGTCTGACCAACTAATTTTAATCACATTGCACTGGTCATTCATTTAACCTCATTATTCTAGTTTATTTCATAAAGAACATACTCTTTGCTAGCATTTTTTTTTAAAGCCAGGGAATAACAGCTAACACACACACACACTCAGCGTCCATCTCCCTTGAAAGCAAAGGATGTTATCACTTGCAAGCAAGCTTTTACTTCTTGCATGAACAATCAGCAGTCTACAAAAATCGTGTCTATAACTTTGATCACAACATACCATTGTGCTTGCCCATCACAGCATAATGTTTTTATGCAGTTGTCTCAGGACTCTGAAACACATCTACATAGGAACTAGAAAAACTTGGGAATTCTGCTGAGCAGAGTCTATCAGAACAGAATTCCCTACCTGAAATGCCATTTTGGGTGTTTGGTTTACCCAGCTTTGAAACAATCCAGAGTAAGGAGTGTTAAACATGCATATGCACATATACCTGCATAATGGCTATATGGAGAGATTCAGATGAGAGAAAATAATGTCATAAAATAGGGATGCAAATGATTGTGTCTTCATATTTTAATAATTTTTGTAGTAAAAGACGAAGACCAAGACTCTCAGTGATCATAAGTGTTTCAGCATTTCCAAGCACCCACCGCAAAGGTTCCCTAAATTGTGAATAATTCACTCTCTGACAAGATTCCTTTAAGGTATTTCAAACTAAAGCAACCAGAAAAATCACAGTATATACTATATGACTATACATTTGTTCATTTATTTTTGCCACAAGCTCGTAATTTTCACTATTAAACACCTTGATAAGTATAAAGAAATCGCTATTCACTGGCCAAATGTGTCCCCATTAAGCAGAGTTTATGCTAATACTGTCTCAGTTAAGTAACAGTTATTCATTATCCTCAGGCTAAACTGTTTCACTGGCAGATGTCTCATTAAAACAGCTGTACTGAGCAACTACAACCATGCAAAACAGGGGATTCTCTATTGTCATTATTGTTGTTGTTATTATTAGCAATAAGCATTTACATAAACACTTCAGATGTATGTAACTCACAATAACTCTCTACGTCTTCCTCGCTCTGGAAGTATGGTGATTCAGAGACCATTTGCCACAGCGGAAGCAATTGCTAATTGGTGATAACACAACACAGCATATGTTTTTTGATATTACTGTTATTCTCAAGCAAGTGTTTGACCTTACCTTACTCTGTTTTGGAGCTTTTCCTCCACAACCTAAAGAAAAGCATAATGCATTTAGAAAAGACAGCAGCATTCTCGGTAGCTAGAAGAGGGCCAGGGAGGTTTTTCTCAGAAAAAGATAACCACCTTCCTTTCTCCTTTTCTTTCCCCACTTCCCTCCCCTCTCTCTTTGGCTTTCAGACTCCTCTGTCTGTGCATTTTGTCCCCCTACAGCCCCATAAACTCCTCTCCCACCTGTACATTATGCCACACTGCTCTCTCCTCCTTGCTGGAGGAGCCTCCATGCTGGGAAGTCAGGAAAACCAGGCTTCCAGCCCTCTGCTTTCCTGCTTGTCTGCCTGGAGCACTGCTCAGCCTCCCCTGTCCTGCAGGGAGCCTGCCCAGGTCCTCCTCAAGGGCAATGCTTACAGAGCCAAGCTGGCCCCTACAACCCTCTAAAACATTTAGCAGCCAAGTTCTAACAAGGCTGTAATGAGCACAAATAAAATGTTTCAAATGTGCTATCTTGCCAAGTAAAAGCAGTTTTCTGTAGTAACAGTAGAAGGGGGAAAGGCCACCTCTACCAAATATTATGTCCATTCTCCAAAGGGTGGGGGCAGTACAGTTTCTAAAATAAAGCTTTTCCTACTTGCTGTCATGGCAAAACAGTGCTGTCTCTTCCCTTAGTCTCATTTTGGGGAATTTTTCAACCATTTCTTTTAAAACTTAAAAAATGCATGTGCTTATTCTGAGATAAAAATCCCACGTGGGAAATACCTGTGCAGGTGAAGCTTGAGTGAAATTTGAAAGTAAAGACTTATAAAGGAAAGCGTCAGGAAACCCTGGTGAGTGATGTTTCTAATGCTGCTTGCAAAATACCAAAAATTGGGAAAGAAATAGGAATTTCAGACAGTGCTTCCAGCCTCCCTAATGGATTAGAGAGTGCTTAAGCCGCTCAGATCCTTGGTGACAGGTTTGCAGTCAGGCGCGGGAGAAGTGGGCCCATGCCAGTTTGCTCCAGCTCAACATCTGTGCAATTGTCCAGGCAGCCCTTGTGAGGTACCACGGGCCCAGGAGGATGCGGACCATCGGGGGATTGGGTCTGAGCTACATGGGAGCAGGCTAACCCAACATGGCTGGGTGAGCCAGGCAGAGGAGGAGTGGGATGGCAAAGGGAGACAACCTGCAGGAAGGCTCAGCATCCCCAAGTGGAGCAGAGCTGCCCTGCTTTGCATTAATGGGTGCTCAGGCACAAATGTCAGCGTGTCCGCTTCTTCAGTGAAGAGGCAGACGAGTGAGCAATTGCCTGCTCTCCGTGGAGGCTGTGGGGCGTGATTCAGCTGCGTGCGGCAGAAGTGTTGCCACCTCACTTCTAATGAACTAACACTGTAATGAACACAGCTCCCTTTGCAGAACACTTGTTTTATCTGGTGAATCAGGCTTGTTAGACAAACCTTAGAGAGGTTTTTATTTTCTTTTTTTTTCTTTTTCATAATCTGTGAAAGGTAAAAGCTTGTTGTTCTTTCACGCAGTCACAGATTTGTCTCTTACTGTTTCATAAAGGCATATTTTGACTGCCTGGAATGTATCACTGGTAGTATCAATGTGAATGCAAGGAACTCTCAGAGGACAGTTAATCAAGAACATTAGCAAGGTCCCATGTAGAGTGTTAAATACTAGTTTGGGTAAATTTAACTGTGTAATAATAAATAGAACAGGTAAAATCACCATGTTGGTATTCTGGTCAGTGCAGGCAGTGGTATCTGAAGTTTATGTTGCTCAAATCACATATGACTAAATCAGTTCTGCCTTTTTATCTTCAATGATGTGAGTGGGAAACACTTCAAATCCCATATTTTTTGTAATTTCAGATTTTTTCCCTAACCTAAGCAAAAATAGAGAAACCAATTTCTTGAAAATGTTCATAGCAAGAAAGCCTCCCCATACACCAAAACTAGTTCAAGTGAGAGAAAAATATTTCACTTTAACAATTTAAAAATACTTTTATTTGATTTTGACTGCCCTATCTCTTATGTAGCCCTGGTATTGTGACCGTACTCCTTCACAGAAAATTTTTTAAATAGGTTTTTTTTAACGTGCACATTTTGTTACAAAAATAAAAAAAATATTTTCTGATAATTTTCAGTTCAATATATGTAATAGCAAAAAAATACCCTGACCAACCCTCATTACAGCCATTAACAATTTGCATTATTAAACTAGGACAAGGAACCCTGGAGTCAGATCCCATCTCCTTTGTCAGGAACTGTGAATTTTATCTACATACATGGTGAGCTAGATGCAGCTGACAAGATTTAAAGCAGCTTTTAAACTAATAATTCCTCAGGTAGCTTGGAATCTGGGTGAGAGCCAGTGGGAGCTTGGCATACAGTCTGATAAATTTTGGTAGCAATATAGTGGCTTTTCAAGCTTTAATGAACCTTGTGTCAGAGTATCTCTGAGAGATAGCATCTTCATCTTTATACACAGATTTCCCCCAGAAAATCAGTGCCCATAGCACATGAGCATGCAGGAGTTGCTTGTGCCCAATCCTAATTATTTCCCTTTTTACCGAGCTACTTCATTTTTGTCTGGTTATTTTGTAGAAGTACAATTTCACTGGCGGATAGAGAGACTGGAGGGAAGAGAGTATGTGCCATAATGAGCATGACACAAGGGATGTCCGGCTGTGACCGTCAGGAGCAGGAGTTGCCCATCAAGGTGCCCACTGAAGCCTGCCACAGGTCTGCCTGCTCAGGTGCCTCCCAGACACTGTGACAGAGGCCTCTAATGCCACTGGTTCTGGGGGGGAGGAAACCAGAGATGGCAAAGACTGGTTTGTGCAGAAATATTTTGCTTAGGACTGGCTTCAGCCATGACCCAGATGGGAGCTGCACACTGACAATACTGCAGCTGCGCCTGGGCCCTGGAGGCATGGGAACTACATCGAGTGATTTTAAAGGAAGAGCATCCCATACCGCATATCTGCTGGGTGTTTCCTGTTTGTTTCCAAAACTGATCCCACACAGGGTGGTATGTGGTAGTGCAGGATGAGGACCTGGTTTATAGCTGGGCAGAAGCACTGCTGCTTCGGAGCTGCCACGGCCAGAGAGTGGCTGAGGGGCAGGTTTTCCCACAGGAGCTGGCCATTGAGGTGGGAATCATCCCACTTAACCTCAGAGAAACATGGGCATCTCCAGTTATTGGAGAGACACAAATGTTCTTCTCACCTCTCATTTGATGAACTGAATTTTCCTCTGGAGAGAGCCGTCTGGTTCCATTGATGATGGAATGAACTGGAGGATGTGCTTAAATTAGGTGCCTGATTTTTCTGTGTCTGTGATATGAATCCTGTGCCTAACCACATCAAGAACTTTTAAAAATCCTGTTAAGCGTTTTCGTGAATCTTCCGATGCCTAAAAATATTTGCAAATCCAGTTCCAGCTATTTCCTTAAAGAAATGAAAGATGAGTTTAACCTTCGTGTTTAGCGTACTCCAAAATTAAGGCATCATGACTCATGATGAATCATGAGTAGTCCAGGAGATCTCAAAAGTTTCTTCATCGTTTTCACTGTCTGAAAAGGAGAAAGTTTCATAGGAAAAGGCTTCGGGAGCTGTCATGTGGTATGTAAAAACACACCGGGAGGGCAGAAGGCAATATTCCAAGGTTTGGGAGTTTTTTGTCCTTGCAAATCAAGAGGGTCACATAGAGGTTAAATTCCTGGATAAACATTTATTTTATTTTCTTCAGCACTGTGGAGTAAAAATAGACAAAATGAGAACTTCTGTCATTGGCACCAGAGTGGGTCAGACAGTTCTGGCACAGTCCAGCACAGAAATACATACATACTTATTCATTACTTTAGACCAGCTCAGCAAATAGCGCAATTTGTGGCTACTTTTTGCAATTATTTTCAGGAAAAAATCTTCCACAGCCTTACAGTAAATAATTCATGAGAGTATTTATCTAAAACTCCCCATCCCCTGGCCCTGTAATTACTTGCTCTTTAAACAATTCCTGTGGTTTCTATACATGTAACAGACTGTGTCTCAATCGCCTATGACAATATAATACAGGTAATTTTCTTTGGCTGCATTACTCTATCATTACTTTGGCTCTCTGCTTAATATGTCACAGTAATGAATGTGCATAACAATGCCTGGTAACTTTTCCCCTGCTCTTCTACTAGTTATTTAAAGTGAAGGGAGGGGGACAGAGACTGAAGTCTAATTAATAATATGTTCATTTCAGCTTTGTAATGCGAAAGAGAAAGGAAAAATATGAAGATGGCTGTTTATTTTTTAAGCCAATATAGCTTCAATCTACGATTACGGCTGGCAATGACTCTCTGTGGCTATTTCATCGT
Organism: Gavia stellata; assembly: GCF_030936135.1. Lineage (NCBI taxonomy): Eukaryota > Metazoa > Chordata > Aves > Gaviiformes > Gaviidae > Gavia > Gavia stellata. The sequence continues at coordinate 59,889,355 of NC_082597.1, read as the reverse complement.
GCGTACGTAAAAAACAGCAAAGAAAATGAAGTGTAAAAAAACCAGACAAGCAGCAGGAGGAAAACATTTCATCTTGTACACAACTCAATGGGAAAAGAGACAAGCAGGCAACAGATGACAGATGAATGGGCCTATGATGGACTGCATTTTTATGTCAAAACAGAGCCAACTGTCTAACAGTCATTCAGACAGTAGGAGAGGCACCACACAGCATGATTTCCAGTTCAGCTGGCACTTAGGGGTTTAATTATGTACATGGTAAATATTCTGCGAGGACAGTATCCTGGCTTCAGATACGGGCACCCAAAGCCAAGGCTTCTTTCTAGCTCTGCCTCTCCTACTGTTCTTAGTTTTCACTTTGAACTGATCTAAAACTGTGCTGTGAATTCCCAGGGATGAGGGAAGCTGTCACAAATGCCACATCACCCTTTCCCATCCCTGCCACATGGAGAACATTAATTCCCCTGTTTGTTCCTTGCAGGGGTCCTGTGCTCTGACGTGAGTCCTGCTATCTGACATGAAGTGGTTTGAAAAGACAAATAAAGCTGGCTCAGGGTTAGTTTTCACATTGGCAGGTGGATATAACCTACACAGTCCACTTGTTTCCTGCCCTTCTCTCTGACCATCCTGTAGCCCAAGCAATGTAGCCAGCACAGATGCTTTCCTTAAAACTGAAATGACACCAAGAGTGTCAGACAGAGCCTAATGATGGGAAACAAGAATTTCTTACCAGTCAACTTTCAACCTGGAAGGAAAAGCAAGAAGCTTTTCGCAAAGCATGGCAAGAAATTATTGCTTATTTATGAATACCTAATATTACAGTATAACTAGTACTGTATGATCAGTAGTAAATGGCTTTATTAACTATATTAGAGCATTCCTGTGCACACAGCTGTCATTGGTTGGTAGAAGCCCACTGAATGGCAGATTGAGCAATCACTTCCCATTATTGCTGATTTCTTTCACACTGCCTCCAACTCTGCTTTTGCTGGTATAAAACCAGCAGTAATTTCACTGAAGTCAAGGAAGCTAAGCAAGTAAATTCCAGTGTTGAACCAGAATCCCTCCAATTGACCCAGCTTCACAGAGGGTCTGTCACCCAGAAGGGCTCCTTTGGGGACTTCACCTATTCATTGCTTTCCACAGAGCAATGTTCAGACCAAGAAGAAGGGGTTGGGTGCAATGTTTGGAAATATCCTGCTTTGGCTGTTTCAAGACTAAGAAGAGTTTTTCTCCTTGATGGCCATAATCACTGTGAGGCTTTTACCAGTGGAAATACTTAACCTGCTGTTAAATCCAAGGTGCTGCTTGTAAGAAATAGGTACCTTTCTAATACAGTTCTAGTCTTGGAACAAGTAGCCTCAGAGTGGGGATGAAAGGACTGGCTCTGCAAGAGCAGAAAGATGTCATGTTTTCTCCACGCTGAATTTCCTTCTGGCTTTTCTTTTTAAGTTTTTAGACGTTAGGAATGTGATGTAGCCTGCAGATTAGACTGTTCACAGTGTGTTTATACTGAAGTCATATGCATATGCCTCAGCCCTTGGATTTTGGTTTTGTGGGAAAGATGAATGGAGAGATAGAAGAGAGGGACCAGGGTGCTCTTTGAGGCTCTGTAAATCTTTCACAATTTGCAAAATAGCGTTCAGTACTTGAGACCTCACTGGTTTGTTCAATTTAGTGCCTTTTAACAAAGGTGGCAGATAATTTTTCTATACTTATTTGTTGAGACCATGTTGCTGCTCTGTCCTGACTGATCCTGACAAGAATGGGCAGGGATTGTCCTTCCATAGTTCCTTTTCTTCTTTGCTAATAAGCACCAAAGAAAGGTTCAGGCAGTTGATCATTTGTGTCAATGACCTTCAGGGGTATTCCCCAGTTCACTGATTCCTTCATCACCAGCCTTTCAGTTTTCCTGGAGTTTGATTGACCTATGAGATGTGAAACTCAAGGAAAGCATTCACTTTCTACCCATGCTATTTGTTTCATTAAAATAAACGAAACCAACCCAAACTGTGATTTTTCCAGTGCAAAAATATTTAAGTGGAAAATTTTCATCTGGTCCTACAAGAGCTGGTGTCTGCAGACAGGGCCTGCAGCATGTGCAGAGCACTGAGAGAGGCAGGAAGGATGGCTGTCTGCCACATGGCCTGGTACTACCTCCTTACACATCCAGCTAAATCTGGCCCTGTGCTTATGAGAGGTGTTCTTCCTCTTCTGCCCTCGTGGCTGTCCTGCCAAGCTGTTTCTGCCTGGGACAGGGCACGGCTGCCTGCTAACTCTGTTGTTGTTGTCAGAGGAAATGGAAAATCCCTTCTGTACTTGTGCAGTTTTCTCATAGCTTTTAGGAACAATTTGAGAAGTTGTCGCTGATTTACAAAGCCCTTCCAGCTGTGGCTGTGGTTTCCCTTCCTAAGGCTGTTCTTGTTCATGACAGCAATTGAAAAAAACTTGGGCTTTTCAGCATACAGTCTCCAGACTGGAGATCTGCCTATTCTGGCTGCATGTTACTTTTCCTTCGTGCTCTTAAACCCTGGAATTTGCTTCTCTGCTAGTCTAATAGAAGCAAAATATATTGACTTTCACAGCATGTGGCAATCCCTGAGGGTCACAGGTAGATGCACTTTTAGTTGCCCTTCTGTTTGTGTGTGTGGTTGGAGATGCAGGGACAGGAAAAGATGTAAAGTACTTGCCAAATAAGTGGTTAATTATTTAACAATAGCAGAGATGAGCTGAACCAGGAGAAACTGATCTTGCAAGACCTAATTGGAGCTGATTTTTCTAAGGGGAACGAGTAGCTGCTTGCGACCCCAGGTTATGCAGAGGTCTAGAGGTCTAACTAGGGTAAGATAGATATCTGTGCAAGTCTTCCAATGTTTGGGGAGGGAATAAAGCAGGGAGGCCCAGCTCTGCTGTCATTTATCCCGGGCTTCCTCTTAGGACCCTTGTCTGTTCTGTATCCAGAAACACTGCTTCCAGTTTCCCCTATGGCTAGGCAGCTGGGTAGGATTTCATGATGTATTCCCTCGGTTACAGATTCTTCCCTCCATATACAGTATAAGATGAGACACACAGAGAGAGCAAGAGGCCTGTATACCTTTAATGGACTCTGCTTTATTACTGAACTGCATTATCCAAGCTTCCCAGATGGAATATACAATTTGAGTTCACAACCAATGATTTCTCTTTATTTGTCAGTTGTTTTCCTGCCATGTGATACTAAGAGGGTATGAGTGTTGCCGAGGTGTCAGCAACCAAGGAAATAAATATGCTGATAAAATGACTTATTAGGTTGCAGTTACAGAATCTGTCTAAATTCCTTGCTAACAAAACCTAGTCATGATAAAATACATCCCTGCATTTGAAAACACCCCCACTTCCCTAATAATAACCTCTCCAGATGAATCTGTGCAGCACCGGCTATGTTTCAGTTTATGGGAGACTCATGCTATGTCCATTTGAAGAATTGATGACCCTCTGTAGCCATTTCAAATCCAATTTGTCCCACACACTGTGAGATAAAGATTTTCACTTGTGTTGAGTGTTAACTCAGAGAGTGCTGAACTTCTGCAGCCCTCTCACAAAATGAGAGCTGAGGAGGAAAGGGGTATAGAGCTCTGCCTGATGGGAGCAGAGCGGAGATGCAGACACACGAATGCTGTAGAAGCACTGAGTACACATTTTGATACAGTCCTTATAAATCCCATATTAAAAGGAAATCAGAAGTGTGCATACTATCCTATAGGAAATCCTGAGCCAGAACACATTACTAAGACTGTAGAGAACACTACCTGAGCAAGGGAGATCCCAACATACTATTACTAGAGCTTCCCAAAGGATAAAGGGAATCTTCCAGTACATGGAAACTTCTTTAGAAGGGTTTTAACCTTCTCTTTGGTGACTTAAACAGAAGAGCCTAGGCTAAGACATGCAATTGTGCCTGTGGCTTTTGTTTATCACAGAATCACAGAATGGCTGAGATTGGAAGTGACCTCTGGAGGTCATCTTGTCCAATGCCCCTGTTCAAGCAGGGCCACCTAGAGCAGGTTCCCCTGGACCATGTCCAGACAGCTTTTGAATATCTCCAAGGATGGAGGCTCCACAATCTCCCTAGGCAACCTGAGCTAGCGCTCAGTCACCTGTACAGTAAAAAAGTGTTTTCTGATGTTCAGAGGGACCCTCCCGTGTCTCAGTTAGTGCCCATTGCCCCTTGTCCTGTCACTGGGCAACACTGAAAAGAACCTAGCTCCATCTTCTTTGCACCCTCCCTTCAGGTGTTTATATGCATTGACGAGATCTGCCCTGAGCCTTCTCTTCTCCAGGCTGAACAGTCCCAGCTCTCTCAGCCTTTCCTTGTATGTGAGGTGCTCCAGTCCCTTAATCATTTCAGTGGACTTCACTGGACTCTGTTCAGTGTGTCTATGTCTCTCTTTTATTGAGGAGCCCAGAACTGGACCCAGCACTGCAGGTGGCCTCACCAGTGCTGAGTAGAGTGGAAGGATTACCTCCCTCGACCTGCTGGCAACATTCCTCCTAATGCAGCCCAGGATACCATTAGCCTTCTTTGCCACAAGGACACATTGCTGGCTCATGTTCAACCTGATGTCCACCAGGATGCCCAGGTCCTTTTCTGCTACACTGCTTTCCAGCCAGGCTGCCCCCAGCATTTACTGGTGCCTGGGGTCCCTTGTAGAACTTCATGAGATTCCTGTCAGACCATTTCTCCAGCTTGTCGAGGTCGCTCTGGATGGGAGCATGGTCCTCTGGTGTATCAGCCACTACTCCCAGTTTTGTGCCATGTGCAATCTTGCTGAGGGTACACCCTGCCCCATCATCCAGATCATTAATGAAGATGCTAAACAGGATCAGACCCAGTACTGACCCCTGGGAGACACTGCTAGTTACTGGCCTCCAGCTAGACTTTGTGCCACTGATCAGCACCCTCTGAGCCCAGCCATTTAGCCAGTTTTCAGTCCACCTCACTGTCTGCTCATCCAGCCCATACTTCAACAGCTTGTCTATGAGAATCTTATGGGACACAGTGTTGAAAGCCTTACTGAAGTCTAGGTAGACAATACCCACTACTCTTCCCTCATCTACCAAGCCAGTTGTTTCATCGTAGAAGTTTATCAGGTTGGTCAGGCACCAGGTTGGGTACCTTCTGAACACTGAACTAGAAATGACTTAAGTAGAACAGATTTGCAGAGAGCATTTGCTTAACATTTCCTGCAAGTCAGTCTTTTATAGGTATCTAAGATTGTGCATTTAAACTAAGCAGTTTAAATTTTATCTTAAATGAAGCTGGAAGCAAATAGCAATTCAAGACGTATGTCTGACTACACCAGACAACATCTTTACTTTTATGTTTAACGATCAGGGGAACAAAAGAGCTGGTTAAGAAAAATCCCTCAATTTATGTTTTTTCTTATTAGCAGAAATCTATAATATCTACCTATACAGACTGAAAATTATGCCTTTCTGGTGCTATTAAGTGCTGATTCTTAAGTGTTAGAGATCTATTTCACCTCTACATGAGGTCTGATTTAATTATTTAGTATTCCGTAAAGGCCTAGTTCCAGCTCCTCCATAAGTCGTTGGAAATGTTCCCTTGATCTCAGCGTGTAGGTCCCTATGAGCGCTGCTCAGGCTGAACATTCAGCCTCTGGAAGGAAGAATTACTGCCTGCTGCACATCGCTGAAGCTCTCCCAGCCACCCCCGGTGAGTTGCTGCAGCCCCCCTACAAGGAGCAATTGTTCCAGTGAGGAAAACAGGGAAGACAGACCCACAGGAGAGGAACCTCTCCCACCGTTACAGCAATATTTTAAGTAGCCTTTTAACTGAATAACACTGTAGGCTGCAAGAACCTGGGTTTTTGGTAACATCTATCCTTCAGCCACATCAGTTGCCCTGGTCTCCTGTATCTGTCAAACCCTTCAACCAGCTGCCAGCAATGTTTGAGAAGGACTGTGAATAGCACTCAAGCTTCTGTTTATACTTCCACATGACCTTCTCCAGGTGAACCCTGTTTCCACATGGGGAGTGTCTACTATGTCCCAACTCTGTAGAGAGATCAGATCGGCACTGCATTTCCCCTGTATTCAGAGCCCTGCTACTGCCCTTGAAAGACTGTTGGGATTGAGTGGTATCTCCTCTAAGAAGAAAGGAGGATAAAAAGGGACGGGCTTCAAAGTTTAAAGGGAAACTTAACTCTTCAAAGAGATCTTCAATACCTGGCTGCTACCTTACCTAGAACTGCAAGATGAACCAGTAGGATGCAAATACGAGGGAGGAGACTATAGCAGATGGCAAAGCTCATTTTATTCACACCAAAGAGAGCCCAAAGATGAAGAACGCTAACTATTTTAGACCAGTGTGATTATGTCTATATGTATATTGCATTATCGTTACAAATGAGCTGTAGGGCTGTAGTCACAAATTCATGGGTTTTTGAGATGAAAGCTTTAAGTTTTTTAGAACTGGCAGCACGTTGTTGTATGGAGTTTCTGCAAAGTCAGCTGATAATATATGAGATACAGTAAGTTCTACTGGTTTTGCTTGTGTGATTTGGGCACTGAAACATCAGTCCAGAACCAAAACTCCCTTCAATACATTAAAAAATTTAAGTGGTTGCTTAATATATCTATTTTGGAAAGCACTTAATCGTGCACTTACGTTTATGCACATGTTTAAGTCCTATTGATTTCAAAATGGAATTTAAGTACACACCTAAATGCTTCACTGATTTGTGATATGGAGGAACAAAGGAATTGCATAGTGGAACAGATTAAAGGACCATCTAATAAGGTATCCAATACCCATCAATGCCCAATAATGCATTTTACTTTTTAGTGGTATACCATGAAGAGATTTCTTCCTGACCTCAGCAGGTAACTATGCCCTGAAACATCAGGATTGATAGTCCTGGTAATTGTATTTAGCTAGTGTCCTTGCAGATGTTCTTTTTATTTATATAAACGGTGAATCACTTCTTGAACTTGGAGAGCCATCCCTCTCAATTTCTGGAGCAAGGAATATCGTGGTTTAATTATACCTTTTGTAAACAACATTACCTTTCACCCACTCACAACGTGTTGCTTTGTAATTTCATTCAACGGCCACCAATTTATTTTTTATTATCAAAAAGGCTGACTAGCAGTGCTTTCTTGGCCTTCTTTTTGCCATTCATAAGTCTCTATACCTTTATCGTAGCTGCCTTTAGTTCTCAAATTATTATTTTCCTTCTTCTGAAGTGTCCTAAAGTGAACTACCTCACTCACAGGGAAAATAAATTTCTCAGAGCTCTCCTAAGTGCCTGGTTTCAGGACTCAGTCACAGCTTTGGCATAAACTCCAGCTCAGGATCGATGCATGCAGGAGCAGACCAAGAGCTTGGCAACATCCTAGGATACGTATATGCTATCAGCTAAGCTGTCACCCCTGCCCTTTTTCCAGGCCAGCATTGCAGATCACCCACGTCTGCAGACCTGCATGAAGATGCTGACACCACGGTTTGCAAAGGAAAAGCCCCAGCTGTGCTCAGCACCTCAGTGTATGCCCAGGGTCCTCTTCAGGGGATTTAAGCACAGGAAGTATGATCCAGGCCCATCAACAGCTCTTCTGCTCCTAACACAGAGTTGACCCTTTGAGCTCATATGAAACCTTAGCTAAAAGCTATTACCATAGGCAGAAAGCAAATGGCTCAAAGGGATCAGTGTCTTCATGACCTGCTCCTTTGTCTTGCTATATGTACACAATCTCAGAAAGTCACAACCTGGTTGTTGCTTCTAGCAAGGGAGTAACTAGAGGCAGGCATTTTCTTGCAATAGCACTTTCTGCAACAGGCTCAGAAAACTTGGATATTGTGTGGCAGGAAGCAATAAAATCACTGTCTCTACTTCCATCTTCCTTGCATGGAGAGGGAAATAGCAGCCCTTTGTTGTCAATTATTCTTCAATGTGTTGCTGTGAGCAGATGGCACAGAGTAATAAAAGGACACCATTTCTTCCTTATCTCATTTCTTCGTAAGTGTGGAGAATGACCACGTCTTCTTTGCCCGAGGCTGATTTCTGACATTCTCTCATACCTGTTATTACACATGTTGGTTCACTGAAATCAGTGGAGACCTCACTTTGCGGAGACATCTAAAATTCTTCATGAGAGGTTATCTGAATCTGGCCCCACATGGGATCATTGTGCAATGAAGGTGCAGAAAGGCAGGAGGATGGAAAAAGAGGAGGAGATCAGGTGATCAGATCCCACAGCAACTTTTGCAATGGTTAAAAGGCAACATGAGGCATTTCTCATTCTTTATTCACTTCCTTCAGTTTTTAAAACAGTGGATAATCCGTAAAACGAGACTGTCCTGCTTGATACTGGTGTCATGATTCCTATGGGCCTTAGTGGCAAGATTGGGATAAAGAAATACTGACAGCCTCGAGAACCTGGTTGGAAAAGGTTCTCATGATGGAGGGAGCTGCTCGCATGCAAAGAGAAGAGACAGGCTGATGCCATTTGGGGAGCAACAAAGTCAGAGCAGGGATCGCTAATGAAGTCTGGTCAAGGACACTGGATGCAAGGATAGCGTCTTCACACTAGAGGGGTCGTATCCTTGGGGATGAACAAGACAAGCACAAGAGAGGAATGGGCTGAGACACTGGCAAACAGATCTGGGGGAAAACAGCAAGATTCATGCACAAAATAGATGGGAAAGGCAAAAAAAATAGTGAAGACGCCAATGGGGATACCAGGTTACAGGTCAAGCCGACAGGGAAGAAACTGATTCAGAAAGGAGAAAGGAAAAGCTTTTAAAAGGGGAAATAAGTATCTTCTTTCTGCTATGTCCAATATGACCGAATTAAATAATCTTAGGCATTTCTAATCTTCCTTTCAATGGAAATTCTCCAAGGCTTCCCTGGCCTCTGCAGGCAATCACTTTAGGCTCTGAAGCATGAGATAGGATTACCATTATAATTATCTTAGCTTGTATAGATACAAATGTTACTAATGGTCATAAAATTATCCAGTGTGGGCTCTTTTTTCCCTTCCTTTTAGCCAGCCTCTGCATTAGTGTCCTTAACTTCCTAGGGCTGTGAATTTCTGAAGGGGAATACATACTGCACAAGTCAGTCCGTTCCTCAGATTTGTTCTAAATATACAGCCTTTTACAATCCCCAGCCCACAGCTTCCCTTGGGTTTCTAAAGGATTTTGAATAATGAAAAGTGAATTGGGAAATGAACTATTGTTATGGGTGAATTTTATCAGATAGTTTTATGGAAATTGGTGGATTATTTATATATGCTGTAATTGTAACACGATTCACTAAATACATTTGAACACTAAATGTATGGCTTATTAATTTACATTTTAAGAGTCCCCTTGTTCTTGCATTATGTGACAATATAAAAAGCACAGACTGATTAGTTTTCACTATTTCTCATATAATTATGAATATCTCAATCAAGTCTCTTCTAGCTCCTTTTTTCTTTCAGGAAAAATACAATAGTGTCCTTAAAATTTTCAGTTTTTACTTTTGATGAGTAGATAAGATTGCCTCATTATATGAAATATTGCCCTGTACTTCCCTAAATTGTTACTGGAACTATCAACACGCTATTTAACTGCACAGGCTTGCTTCGCTACCCAAGGCATCCAAATAGGTTTAATGGCCACTTATGCCTGTGCGGGGTAATTAGCATAATGCCACCTCACTCCTCACTTCACTCTGCAAGTCTTTGATTCAACAATATATGCAACCTTGTGCCTGATTTGGGAAACAGCGCAGTTTGGGTTTCTTCAAATGATTTTGATCGGTGATAAGCTTAAACTCTGCATTGGAAGAAGGCTTAAATGACTCCACAAAAATGGCAGGCAAGTTTTTGGTGGGCAGTTCTTTGGGGAAGGGGCTGTCTTTTAGGCTGTGCTCCTATGGTTGGGATGCAGCTAGTGCTGCTGACACAACCACAAATATGCTCTGAGAGCAGCAGGATTAGTAAAGCCCTGTTTCACCTGTATTTATACCCCTGCTCCTATGCATCCTCCCCTAACTCCCTATTTTCCCAATTCCTATACAATGTCATCGCTTGCAGGGCTTTCCACAGCCTGGCCACCCCCTTGGCTGTGTCATGGGACTCGCATCCCCCTCCTATGTCCCTAATTCGGCAGCTAGGCAGAAGGAAGATTGTTCTGCAGCAGAGCTGCATGGGCAGGCTGAGCAAAGCAGGTAACTGTAGATCTCACTTTGAAACCTTTCCTTCTATGGTGACATTGATTTGGATCCCTTTCCTCTATCAAACCCCAATTCTTACAAAGGCACAGGAGTTTCATATCTCTGAAACCTCCTTAAAGGTTGGTTGAAACTAGGCAATGACTTAAAGCTATGCAGGGAAGGAGGTGGGGAAGCAGCAGGCGGAAGGACAATTTCATAAGGCTTGTTTCCTCAGGAAAGGAGGATAACAAATAAATAATCAAGAGTAAGGCTGCAGGTCTCTGTGATTAAACGAGTGAGATTAATTTACTTTTTTCCCCCCATAATAACACTCATTGTAAGAGCCTTGCTCTGGGCTTCTTAGATGGCTAGAAGTATTTCATAAACCTGTCTATCGTAAGAATACAAAAGGTACTTAACCTGGCAACTCTTGGATTTCTTTTTGCTATTTCCCTCCAAACTCCTGTAGCAAGGAAGTTCAGTTCTGGGAAGGGGAAATAAACAGGGTATGTGCTGCTCAGCAAGCAGGAGAGATCGATGGTCTTTCACATGCCTGTGATTCACACTGCAAGTCATGAATGCCACATGCTGGCTCAACAATCTGCCTTCCTTTCTCAGCAGAGGCTTATTCCCTTTGGTCCATGGAGACCCTCTGGGGTGGTAATGAGAAAATATTATTCCTGGCATGATACAGCAGATTACTGCTGAGGGAACGCCACCATCAGGTTAGAGAAAATGCTCCAGGTGGGAATGGGCCCAGCTGGGGAACTGGCTGTGATGTCCTGCAGGGCAGATGGAGACTCTAGAGCCTCTTCTGCTTTTGGTTTTGTCCTGATTTCAGCCACTCCTGCAAACGCCTGTGTGGACAGAGGAAGCCAGTTTCCACCATGATCCTCATTAAAGTTGAAAGTCCAACTGTAGCAGCTAGGCTGCAAAGCTATAGCATCGGCCACCTGTGCCTGTTAAGTAGGTCTTTGCTGCTTTCCTCCTCCCTTCTGCTAACACTTTCAGAAGACAGGCTGTGTGTGTGTGTGTGTACAAGAGAGATGGACACCTTGAGCTGGACTCTTCCCTGCTGCTGACACCACAGTTCTACCTCAGCAAGATGCTGCCCTGGCAGGAGCTGCCAGCCTTCCAGTGAAGCATCATCCGTCAGGTGGAGCATTAAGCTGCTCGCTATGGAAGCCAAGCCTATTAAAATACAATCCATCTCAGGGACATAGTGAGAGATGCATTGACCAGTCTCAACATTAAAAGCAGCAGCAGACTTCCTGCACTCAGCATTTCCACCTGAAAACAAGCTTGCTAAATGATTCCTTTGCACACTCCTTAGCTTGCATGCACAGGCCTCCCTGGCTGGTGTGTTTACTGTATCTCCTGACAGCATCCTTAGTCAATTTTTCCTCCTGTCATAAAAGAAATAAAAGTTTACCAAACAGATGAATAATTCTGATTAACTACAAATAGATGAATCCCAGGGGTGTCCCTGTGGTGCAAATATCCACTCCCCCTTTGCTGTAACAGAAGAGCACCTCTTTATATTTTTGTCAGATGATGATACTGCACTAATTTAGTGCTCTGCGGACAAATACCAAGGCTCTGCCTCACCCACCTCCATCCAACCTACCCTAGTGGCACACGTCACAGCTGGGACCACAGGACAAAGCATTGTAAAGAATTTCCCCACATTATTTGGCAGACAAACCAGTAACCCTTACCCTGGATTAACCCAGGGAACCCATCCCTGAAGCTGCTGAATCTCTAAAAGCCTGGGATATGTACTTACAGACACAGTAGCTAGGATTCAGCACTTGCATTTTTAGCGATGCTGCTGTGTTGGAGTGGTGTTGCTCACGGCTCTCACTGTGTCCCCAGTCAGCAGCTCTCTAGCAAGCCAAAGGTTTCATGAGCAGTAGATAACCACAGCCTGGCTTCCAGTCTCCATTCCCCCATCAGAGGCTGATTGCATATTTAACCACACAAAGGCAGCAGTGCTGGCTCCTCCATCCTCTCTTACTAACTGTTAACAAATCTACTGGAGAAAGCTGTTACTGAATGTCTCTGCTGTAGTGAAAGCTTCATTTGAGGAACAACTTATCTTCCTGCATGCTCAGATCCTTCTTTTTCTCTTCTTGTCTTTCATAGGAGGTGTGTACACAAATCAGTGGAGCACGGGGCAAGTGCTTTCCAAGCCAATATCAGATTTGGACGTGGCAGGAAAGAGCTGGGGACAGCTGAGAAGCTGGACACTCAGCCTGGGAGTGGTGCTGGGCACATCTACCTATCCTGTTGCAGGGACTTGAGCTGGTGTGAACATGGTTCTCATATCTGTCTTTATGTCAGAAGGGAGTGATTTGGGCCGTCATAAGAACACAGATATGATGTTACAGACCCATACTTCAAGCAAGATGATTTTTTCATTTGTATAGTATGTGGTTCTGCAAGCACATTGCTACATAAGGTATGTTTACATTGCTGATACTGGTGTGCTGCTGGTGTTGGGTAGAGATATCAGAGTGACCATTACTGGGGAAAATAGCTTGGGTGGCAGAAAAGTCTAGCCACAGAAAACAGAGTTTAGAGCATGCTTATTTACCCTGTTTCTTGCAGCAGAGATCTCAGGACCTCACCTGGCAGACACCAGGGCTCTGTGCCCTCAAACACAGGGAATGTAATAGCTACCTCTTGCGACAGCATGTATGTCTCTTGAAGGTTCAGCAGGAGTGCTACCCACAGCCATTGCACATTCTGCCTGTTAGCCCCAGGTTTTGTTGGTATGGGTTTGATTTGCTATCAAGCTAGACATGGGAGCTTATGTTTTTTCAGCTGTAAGGAACAATAAATAACAGCCTCTGTTAAGGCTAAACCTCATTCAGGCAGAGGACAAAGCTTGGAGCTCTCCTTTGGCAAGTACTGTTTTGTCTCACCAGCATCCTCCTGGGATCCCCCTCATGCCCACCGGTGCCTGATGCTTGAGCAGGGCCCTCACACAAGGATGGAGGAGGTCCTTCTCACTCCAGTTTCATTCACCAGTTTTAGTTACGGTGGGTCCCCAAAAGCTGTATCAGGGATCTCCATGCTCAGGGACTTCACAGACAAAGCTCTCTTTCCCAGACCTGCACTGGGAAAAGGGGGAGAGAACTGAAAGAAGGACTCAGAGAAAACCCAACTGTTCCTCTTTGTGGCTGGAAAAGCCTGCCAGGACACAAAGGATGAGTGAAGGGGCTGCCCTGGTCTCCAGTGCAGGGTATATCCCTGAAGTGCCCTCAAAGATGGCAGTCCTAGTCTTTCTCAGCTCTTTCAGATTTCCTTGTGCTTAACTACATATGTGTGTGTGCTGTCCCTGTCATAAAAACCAGGATTAATTTCAGTAAAGATGGTCAAAGAGCCAGAATTGAGCATTTAACAACTTCTTCCATTCTCCCAAAGAAAGTGTTTAGAGTTATCTCGGGGCTTTAATTAAAAACCCTAATTAAAAGGTTTTATGCAAATTCAGGAGGAGCAGAGATTCTCTGCCCTCCCCAATGTTTAATCAAGCTTTTAATTTTGGGAAATTTTAATCTTTAAAGTTTTTTGTTCTTTATGCATGTTTAGTACATTTTAGCAAGAATCCTTTTGTCTAATTATTCAGAAAAGTAGGCTGTGTTTCTTCTTAAAAATCCCACGGACCCCAAATTAACTCTAGAATGTTGTAGGAGGTTAAGTTTAATACCATCCTTCTGACTTGCATCGATTGGCAATGCAGCTATTTTCTGCTGTACATTTTCCTTCTTTTCAATGTCATTATTATTTGTTTTTTTGTAACGTGGGAGGATCTATCCATCCTACCTAATTCTGAACTAGGACTCCACTGTGCTAAGTGTTGTAGAAACACAAAAGAAAAACATGGTTCTTACCCCGAGTGTGCAGGGTTGCGAGACAGCAATGAAGAGCTCAGTAACAACGGCCGGAGTACCCACAGCAGCTGCTGTGCCAGAGTCAAGGATTTTGGGGGGGTCACAGCACTGATGGCGTCAATGTGATTTTGGAGGAAAATAATGTAAAGGTAACTGCAGATTTTAATGGGAACCTGTTGAAAGTTGAAGGTGACGTGCAGGGAAGAGTGCAAAGGTGTTTATCTGAAATGGTAACATAGGCAGAAAAAAAACAGTGTCACTGAAAGAGCAGAGGCAGTTACCATGCCGCCCTTTTCGCTTTAACTCTGCTACTGCTGAAGGGAGTTTTGTTCCTCTGATTAGCTCAGACATGTTGTTATTATTTCAAGACGCACCATGAGGATGCAAGACCAGCACATTATGAATCTGACACATTATCTGAGTGAGTATGGATAAGATAAATCTCAATATCTAGAGGAAAAAATCACTGCTGGCAGCAATAGCTGATGCACATAGAAAGTTTCTGTACACCAAAGAGTCAGCACAGGCTCAGCAAAATCCCATGTAAACCCTTGGATTTTATAGATGAAGCGCAACTAGGAAACAGGTCTTAAATTGTAGTCCCGGCCTAGGTAATTTTCATGCAAGTGTGTATAATTTTGAAGATATGAGATCTCTGATGTCCCAGTGCCCCAACATGTACACTGCTTTCCTTGCTGATAAGCTGAAAAGCTACTCCAATACTGCAGACAGCAGAGAGAACGGCTGTGTTTATATCCTGCTGGAGTAGTTCTTCAGAGGTTGTGGTAACGCCTGCAAAATTTGCAGGTCAGCATTTCACAGTAATGAGTAGATGGAAACTGTAAATCACTTCCCACACTCAAGTTATGTGATCTGCCCTCCACAAGACTTAATAATCAGATCTGTTAAAAAAAAACCCCAACCAACCAACCAAAACCCAACAACACTACAAGGGCTTTTTCCTTCACAGCTGCTTTAGCACAAGCATGAGTATCTGAACAATCACACTGATGGTTTCCCAGATTTGGAAGAGATGCTAAGGTTCGAGGGAGCATATGGGAACAAATAGCTGCTGGGAGGTAACAGCAAGCCTCGATCTGACAGAACACAGAGGAGTGAACAGGAAAATAGTTATGAAACGGGTGAAAAACATCATAACCTTTTTGAAATTGAGACTATGGCAATTTACATCATTATTCATGGAGATGCCACTGGACACCCTGTGCTGGAAGTGACTTTGCACCAGCAGACTTACAAAGTCCTTTGCTCTTCCGCGCCTGCACCTGGGCTCCTGGTGACGGATGCTCCCTAGACTGCAGAAGCAATTGACAATAGAGCATCCTTGCTAATGCTTAGAGGCCACTCTAAGTTTTAGTGCTTCCAAGCAATCCTAACAGGATCTTCCAAAGCTATGAGAAGACCAGAACATTAAAAAAAAAATAAATATAAATATAGCTGCAGCCCTTTATACTCACTGTAAGACAAAGTAAACTGCTTGAAGTGATGCTCCCAGAAGATATGCTAAAACAAGAGGAAATATCCAGGAGCTTCATATGCTGCCTTCATCCTGGTGAATCAGGACTGTTCTATTTATTTTTTCCCCTGATTTATAGACCATCTACTGCCATGGCAGGAGGGTGTTTATTTACAAGTAGAAGAAAAATAAATTCTGCTAAATTCCATAAACCTGCGGAACAAACAAAGCTTAAGAAAAAAACAAAACTAGCTAACACTAAACATCTTGTATTGTGTTCTGAGTTACTACGCAGGTTATTGCGAGCTCCAGGGTTTTTAACAGAGCTGACTGATAAAAATTAAACATTCTGAGGATTTTTTTGAAGGCATTGAAATAAAGGTCAGCACACATATTTTCAAAAGCACATATATGATTTAGAAAACAAAGTCTTATTTTTGAAAGACAATTAGGTACAGAATATTATTGGCATTTAACATCTCATTCCAGTGAAATCACTGGAGATTAAATACCTCTCATCTTGGAGGATCTGGGCCTAAAAGGTCTTGTATTCTTTCAAAGTCCTTTAGTTTTAGGACTTTAGGTCTAAATTAGTTCTGTAATTAACCCTTAGATGCCTCAGCCGTTGGGATTGTGTAAAACTGTTGCTAAACCTAAATGCCTTTAGAAATTTGAACCTTGGGAGATGAATGTCTCTTGACGTTGAATGAGACTGCGGGCCTGAAGGCCGCATGCATTGAGACTGAAGCAAGTTAAGTGCCTCAGTTCTGCTAAGGACCTCAGGACCATCTGCCCAAGGAAGAAATTTTCAAAGGCAGGGAGAGCTCTAAGGCTCTCAGTGTTGTCTGACTGGGTTAGGAGGTGATTTTTTGAAGAAAATATATCAATGAGGAACTTCTAGCTTTCTCAAAGGAGAGAGAGGCTTCCAAATCAGATACAACCATGTCTTTCAACTTCAGTCTGTTGTTAAGGAAGACTTTTAACTATGAATTTTTTTAGCCTTTCAGTAAAGTTACAGGAGTTGGAAAGTCCTCTCCAAATCTCTTGGAGAACAGAATAATTCTACGAAAACTTGCAGTGAAGGAGGAAACCTATTGCAATGCTTTGTTATCCTTACTGCTAGCAATTTCCTTAATTTTTAATCTGATGCTATCTTGCTTTAAGTTTTTCCCCATTATTTCTCATGGTAGCCACCATGGGCATGGACAAAACAATTCCTTTCTTTGCAGCAGTTTTCTATATATCTGGAGACGGTTATGGTTTTGCTCAATCCTCTCCTCTTCTTTCAATCTATCCTTGAAGAAATTTAACTTCTCATCTCATCTGTGCCTCAAATGATGGGTACAAATAAGTTATAACTGGTGTTGAAGATGGATATGCTCTGCACTGACTTGGGTTAACAACAATGTCCCTCAGAAAATGCAGTGGAAAACTGGAACGCACACTGGAGTGAGACTCAATGGCTTAGGTAAAGCAGCATCGATCCTTCAGGCATGTAGACACACACCACTGGCTGGTCTGCATGCCCAACCAGGCAGCAACACTTTTGGTACACTTGCAAGTAGGGCAAACCTGTGAGACCTAATTTTTATGTGAAGGGAACAAAGATAAACAATGGATTTTTTTTTTTTTTCTGAGACTGCAGAAGCGTGGGAGCTTGTGCCTAGTTTCTTCAGAAATGACAGGGAACCTTGCTGACTTTAAAACTGGAGTGTCTGATGTCCGTGAGTATCATTATCAGACTGTTTGTGTCAAAAGGGATGGAACTGACTCAAATCAGCTTTTACCATACAAGACAAATGCAGCACGCACTGTGTGCAAATCTTCAAGGAGGGTTTTGGTGAGGATCTCTGCACTGTGAATTCATTGTGCTCAGTACGTCAAATTAGGGGTGAACAACTGATATTAATGAATGTGGGCTGGATGACTTGGTCACCAACACCCCCAGCAGTTATGGGGCTTAAGAAATGTAATTGAGTTCAGTCTTCTGATAAATAGGGAAGTATACCTGAATGCAATGTCTGAGAGGTGTGCTAGCTTTAAGCCTGCACTAGCCAAACAACTCATGAAGAAGAGAAAAATATTCATCATCATTTCAGGAAAGACTTGGAGTAGGAAGAGGAGAATTAATATATTGCTTGAAATATATATCCCCAGTTTTTAAAGCATCTATATGCTTGAACCAAGAGAAAATATTATGTTATGTGATTATGGTACTTTTGAACAGGGAACATAATTTGTTAGATGCCTTGTAGTAAACTCACCTTTTGCCTAATAAATACATAACGTTTATGTAAAGTGTTATAATGCAAAAATATATTTATCATCAGTGGGGAGGCTGTTGGCATTAAGAACATAATTACTGCTACTAAGCTGCCATTCAGTGAAGGTTATCATATCTAAACAAAGTCTATGGTCCTGGAGATTTTCTAAAAGCGCTATTAGAATTTGCCACCTAAGGTGGTACACATAACTGTGGCTCTTGAGGTTGGCTCACTGACAACTCTGAGCGAAGTGGAAGGATTATTTTGTGGGCTTGGCAAACTATTCTTTTGTTTATACAGCTCAGTAAGATGTTTGCTTTCTTCACAATAGCAGGACACTGTGGATTCATGTTCAGTTTGTGATCTGCTGTAACTCCCAGCTCCTTTCCTACAGAGCTGTTGTATTTCTCTGTTCCGTATTCATTCATCCTCCAGTCATGGCTGTCCATTTCCATGTGGCTTCCTCCCTCATATCCTCCTCTTGTTAATTTGTGGTTTTGCTTCCCTTTTTGGAATGTGTTCACCTGTCCCCATCAACTGTGTCAACACCCTTTCTATGGTGACCCCCTCTGCCTAGGGCAGATGCAATTCACAAATCTATTGGAAACTGTGCCTTTCCTAGCAAAATCTGCACCAGGATGTTGCAAAGCACTCTGGAGCTCTCGGGTGTCCTCAGACTGTCTTCCTCCTCCTGCCCTGGAAACAAGACTGTCTCATTTGTCAGGGAGTGGGATCAGGAGAGAACAGATCTCTTCCTTTCTTGTCAGGCCTGGACTACACCTGATCTTTGGGGAAGTCCACAGAAGAGTCTGGGGAGAGGAAGAGTCAGAAAAATTTTTTTGTTCATGTGTGATGTGGGAAGAGTGAGGCACGGTGTGGTTTCCAGCCACAGACAATAATGGCTATTGCCTGTGGCCCCTCTGTTTGTTTTAGCAAGTCCAGAGATCTGCAAATATGATCTGGCCATTTCTGTTGCCATAAAGGAAAGGACAAGGTTTTGTGTTGTAAGAAGGAGCAACCTAATCTAGGGTCAGTAAGCCACTGCTCCTAACTCCTTCCAGCCAGAGAAACCAAGCATGTTTCTCCATGACTTTCTGTCTCATCTCATTATCTTCTGTCCCAGGCTCAGTTCCTTTGCAGGAGCAGTCTGTTTTTGGCACAGACCGCATAATTCATCCATGGGCTGAAAAAACATTGCAATTTTGTCTCCACTCTTGAGAAGCCAGGGCCTGGGGCGAAGGTAATGCCAGGAGGGACAGGGAGAGGATGGGGAAGCCCCATGGGGTGTGATTTCATCCTGCCAGCCAGACTCCTGGGGTGGGAGGGCAACACACCTAGAGCTGTCTCCTCCCTGGGAAGGAAGGTGTCTGCATGCTGAGTGGGGCGACACGATGGTCCTCTGGATGCCATGCGATAGGCGAGAGTGCAGGGACTTGGGAGAAAGTTTCTTTCTGCCTAGATGCACCTGACATCTGCATTTGTAACGCCTTTGGATTTCAGAGCCTGTTTAACCTGCCTAAATGTGTCCTGACAGCTTTGTAATTTACATGCCCACTAGACTAAGCATCTGCTACCACAAGGGAAAGGAGAGCACCAGAGGGGAAAAACCCACACAAAATACCCAACAGCCCCTCAAACTTATATTTGTCTGAGGAACACTGGAAAGGGATCGAAGGCTCTCACCCCCTCTGTCCATGCCACCCAAGATATTTCCTTGTCTTTCAGTTCACTTATCTACAGTTTCTCAGGCTCAGAAGATATTTGTGAGGGAAATATAGAAAATTACACTGTCAAATTGGATGGCATGAAGGAAACGTCTCAGGAAGACAAGTACCTGAGCCTCTTGAGATAGTGCTGAGATGGAAAGAGGTTATATATAAGGAAACTGGAACTAGATGGGGAGAGTGGCCTATTAAGAATTCTGTCCTGTGCTTTCTTGTAGAGGGACCATATTCCTGGCACCGAGGAGAAGGCTTGTCTGCTGCTGATATACCTCTTTGCTAAATGTGCTATTGCTTCTGAGAAGACATGCAGTCCCGCAAGTGCTCACTGCCACATTCCTATCCACACAGCACATGGATCTGAGATGGAGTGAGCAGCAGATTATGGGTTCACCGTTGGTGCCAAAAACACCTGCAAACATTCTTTTAGGAAAGAAAGTTTTATTTTGGATCGAGCTAAACGTTACATTTGGGAGTTAAATCTGTATCCTTTTTAGAAAAAAATGTAAGGAATTTTCCAAACAAAAGTATTTTTTGAACAAAAAGACCCCCAAAGGTTTGATTCACAAAATGCCAGGACACACTGCTTCAACTTTCTACTTCTGTATTTATTTTCTTAAGTGATTTTGTGAGACATTGAAGTGCAACTGAATCAGCGGGGAAAAATAAAAGAAGGTGCAAATGAATTATATCTCTGTGCCCTACTCCCAGTGTAAGAAGATATTTTCTACTTATAAACTGCTCACCTCAGGTGCAGACAGTAACCTCCCTGGCAAGCCCAGCTCACCCCAGGTGTTTCACCCCCAAGGCAGCGTTTGGCCTCTTTCCTGCTACTATCAAACACTTCTTTCTTGTGGCAAAATGTTAGAGTAGATACAATCCTAAACCATCATAGGTCTTACTGTTCTCTTTCTGTTATCTCTCCCTTTTCACTGATTTTACTTCCATCACATTTATTTCCTTCCTACATACATTTTTTTACAGGTTGTAAAAACATCCTTTCTTTCTCTCTTCCCCTCCGTATCTGATACCTTTGGTTTTTCTGGCCATCTTTCATATAGTCCTGGTGTTTTCTGTAAAGAAGCCTCAATACTGCATCTTTTAATGGTAGAGCTCTTCTGCTCTCTCTTAGCTTCTTTCAGCAGCCCACTGCAAAATAGTGAAGGTGATAAATGGAGTCTCACCACCTTTGCATACAACGGCAGAAGTATTTCCATGTCCTTACTGGGCATACTGCAACCGATGTATCACAGGATCACATTTGTCAGGCATGGTTACCTCGTGACTGATTTATCACATAGGTCTTTGTCATTCTCTGTTGTTCCCAAGTGATGAATTTCTACTTCATATGAGAAATTTCTTGATAGGAAATATTGTCAATATAGAGGAGAAGAAAGCAATGCTACAGGGAGAAGTGACTAACCTTAAGGACTGAAATAATAGAAACAGGATGACAGTCACTACCTTAAAATAAAGCATTATGTGCTTAGGGGCTAGTAAGAATTTCTACTACAGAAAGGGAGTTTATCAATTGGAAACAATATATTAGAAGCAAACTTAAATGAAAGCTTTTTCATGAAAAAAGGAACACATTTTTCTCTGGAAAAGATAATTTATATGAAAAAAATTAAGTTGTTGACTTGTATTTCTTTTTAAGAGAATTTGATTAACAGTGATTCTTTAGGTAAACATTCCGACTGCAGTGAAAATAGCACTTTCCATCAAAACTTTCTCAATGACAAATTTACCCTTCTCTATACATACATAGTACCTAGAGGCCATTTTTCCCGGACTGGAAGATGGCATTGCATCATTACATCAACCATGTGTCTCATTGTATTGGAGAAGGGGCAAAGTATCTTTACTAACCTTGTAAGTAAGTTTCTGGCCACAAAGAACATGACAATGGGCCATGGCAGGCCCCCACAAAGGCTTCTTAAACAGCTCTCACAACTTCAAGGCCAGAGAGCTGGCCCCAAGCCCAGACACCCAGACCCCAAGAAAGGTATGGGATGAGCTCTGGGCAGTAGCAGCTTTTTCCATTTCCACCACACAGTTACTAATTTTCTTTCTCTTAGACTCTCATGGTCCTGTTTTTATCGTAACCTTTTAGTCTTTTCCCTTTTTCTCCTGAAGTCATGTCTATTTGTGTGCAGCTCACTCTTCTGCTTTAAATCTTCTTAATTTTCATTCTTTTTGCCAACTATAAGAGCATTATGTCCAAGGGAATAGGAGGGGGTAGAGTCTGAGGCTGCTCTGTGAAGCAGACCACAAGAGATGGGCCAGCTTCACTGATCTTGCAAGCTACACTGCAGAATTTTGTTAAGTCCTGACACACATTACAGCTCACAGAGGACCGAGGGGAGTAGAAGGGTGCATCAAAAGCAGCTCACAGGTGGGTGAGTGGGGAGTGAGCTGGATCCCACATAGACCAGTGATACTGGCTTTACTTCTCTATGCTCCTTTCAGATAATCCACGAGCCAGAGAGTCAGTAGTTGTCCCTTCTGCCTCTCCCTGTTAGTCATGTCATATAGCCCTGCCAAAGACCTGTTTGAACTACTTGTGAACAGCACATTGCTCAAGATCAACCAATTCACCACACTTGACTGATACTGCCACATCTGTGCTTGATGGTTGGTAAATCCTGGTTGTGGCTGATTTTCATATAATGTCACTGCTACTGTGCCCCTTGAAACCTGTAGGTCAAGTCAGATCCTAGGAAAGCAGTATCACTATGATGTCCAAAAAAACACATGAATGTACTGCTACAGGTCCCATCATCTGGAACAGGAAGCCCCTTTTTTTCATAGCGTCGAGAGAATTCAAAGACTGAAAATCTTTCTTTTTCTAGGGCCCAATAGATCTAATTCCTTCCGATCTGAATTTTATCTCTTGTATTCCTAAGTCACAGGCACCCTGAGAGCTAACCATGCTGTATTTCTGAGAGCTCAGAGCATCTCAGAGACTTGGGGCCACATTCAGACTGTTTTTTAAAAGGCTTAAATTAGATGTTAGAATTTCTGTTCTTCCTTGAGCCTTTATGAAGGCATGTTTCAGCAACCCTGGGTAATGATAGGAAGTCTGAATTGTTTATCTCTCTCTGGAAATTAGATGCTGAGGTAGTTGTAATATGTGAGTTACATACCTATAGCACATAGTCTGAAAATGGCCATCAGAGCTAAAGCTTTATAGAAAATCAGCAGACCACATGCATACGTTATTTCCTCACCTTGTGTGAGTAACTCACCAACCAGGAGAATAAGGTGTCATTCCAGAAGCTCTTTGAACATTAAGATTAGCAAAGGAAATTTTGGAGTGGAAGTGTCTCAGTACGGATGAGTATCAGTATGGATGAAATCTGTCCTTGAGTAAAAGGTACTATTTGCATGCCCCTCTGAACTCTTCAGTCCTTATTGCATTACTGATCCTTTTCTCCCTCAAGGCTCTTTCACTTCGGTGCTGAATTCCAGAAATTCAATAGCCAAGCCATTCCCATTAATATACTGTCTCTCTCCTTAACTGTGTTACCTACACATATCTATTAATAGATTTAGGCACTACACTGTCACTGTGTTCTTTAAAGCTGTGAAACTCTGTTACCATAGAGATTTTTTAAAAAATATTTAGCCATGAAGGTACCAATATTAGACTGTAGGTTCTCTGGGGCAGGGTTTCCTTTCTGTCTGTGTACTGTCCTCATCCAGACATATTGTAAACATCAGTATTCTATAGGTAGATCTGTTTTACAAGCTTCTCCATGGTTATAAATCTTTTCCATCCTATGAGCTTCCTCTTCTCTAAGGCAAAGGAATCCTTTCTATGTGTAATGGGTAAACCTATGGGTGAACAGGTGGTTAGCTGTGCATCTTGGCTGGGTCACCAGGCCCTTTTCTTATTAGAAGAACTGAGCCTTT
Organism: Gavia stellata; assembly: GCF_030936135.1. NCBI lineage: Eukaryota > Metazoa > Chordata > Aves > Gaviiformes > Gaviidae > Gavia > Gavia stellata. The sequence goes on along the minus strand of NC_082597.1, from coordinate 59,865,883 downwards.
GTCTGCATGGATCTTTTCTTTGTTTCTGTGAGAATTAGACCTAGAAGAACCCATGTGGCTTCCACTCAGCACTGGACTAATCTGAATGGTGTAGGGATTTGCATACATTTACCCTTGGTGCTGTGAAAACCACTGCTATCATCTGCCTCTAGTATGGCAGGTCTCATGAGAATTGGAAGACATCAGCATTATTAAGACTAAATCGAACACTGACTTCAATTATTCCATCTTAATAAACTCTCCAATAAGCACAAGGAGAGCCTTTATCAAGTTTGAGTATGTACTTAACTTCTGAAGCAAAGGAAATAAAGATGTTCACCCCTTTTTTACTCTCCTCCCTTTGAGCGGATGCTGGGAAGGGATATTCATAAGCTTTCAGAAAATTCAGAAGTCAAATGAATCATTCTGTGGGTGTAAAGTTGGAAATCATCCTGTGTTTTAGAAGAAAATGTAATCGACAGGGTTTTAAACAAAGGAGATGCCACCGAAACAAAGCTTGTCAAACCATGTCAGTGTCAGACTGGTCTCATGTGTTGTGACTTAAAACGCTATGAGGCTCAGGCGGTGGATAGGGAAAGGACAAGTGAAAGAATAACTCTGCTGGTCCGCTAAGCTCAGTAACTCTAATGAAGCAATTTGTTGAAAGGGATGGAGCTGTTGCAGGTGTACTATGTGCAATACTCAAACTTAGTGGGATTGGTGGCAGCTACATTTTTTCACTGCTGGAAACTGCTTAAATCTTGAACAAGTTCAGAAAGCACAGGGGGCTGACTTGCTTTCTCCTTGTCCTGATTACAACCCTCCTGCCACAGCAGAGTTGGGTGTATGTGGCCTTCTCTGCTCTAGAGAAGCCTTGAATTGGTCTAACTGGGGAATGTCTTAGGTTGGGACTGAGATGTATCAGCAGATCCACCTACTGAAATCTTATTTTTCTTCACAAAAAAGGTTCAACAGGGGCAGCAGCAGCATGAGCATCTCCATTGTGTCCTGCCAAAAGGCTCTGCAGCAGCCTTCGCTTGGAGGATGAGAAATTGCTGTGAATGTGCAGATTAGGGCTCTGTGCATAAATAATCTGAGAGACACGGAGGTTAAGGCTTGTCTGGTAGTAAGGAAGATTGCTTGAGAGGCAGGCATATGACTGAGTCCTGGCTTTTCATCACCCTGGTCTCCTTCCAGTCAATAGCGGGAGATGGATAGTCTGAATTCCCTCCTGGAGGTACCCTCTCGCTAGCCGTTGATTACAAAGTGATTTTAAGACAATGATATTCTAGGCTTTAGGGAGCACAATCAGGCATGTAACTACCAGCGGGATGAATCTGAGCCTGGGAGGGAAGCAAACTGTCTGTCCAACCTTACCCTTTTGTCTGCCTGTTTGCCTCTTTTACAAGGAACCAACATGAGTTGTTCTGTATTATGAAACAATCAAAAGTGATGTGCTTATTCTGCCTCAGTTGCATTTGCCTCAGGTCTTTCTTTTCCTTCCCCTTACTTTTTTTCCTTCTTTATGTCTGTTCCCATTATATACTGTATTGTTTCTTCCTTACCCTACTGTCTTTGTATCTAATCTGACTTCCCTGTGATATAAAACTGTTTGAACATATTTCTCTCAACATCTTACCTCTAGCAACCTGTCTATTTTTTTGCTGTTTTCTTCTGCACTTTCTATTTCCAACTCTCTTTTGCTGCTCTATGTATCTTTAATCCTTTCCTCCTCTTCTATCTTCAGTGGTTTTCTACCTTTCATTTTTTTCTCACATGGAGAATCTTCTTCATTCCCTCCTGTCACTCTTCTGTCATCTCTCTTTGCTCTCCTGCTGTCCTTTACATCCTTATCCCCCTTTACCTTTTCTCCTGCTTAACTCACTGTCTGCACACATGTCCAGATCCTGAGGGATCTGCATCACTTTTCTTTGGCTTACTCTCCACCCAAAGGAAAACCTTTTCCAGGTGTCAGCAAGTCTGAAATCAGTACCCATTCTGGTCATCGTGTTATCCTCCATTATTGTATCAATGAAGAGCAGTATTTATTTCTATTCCCTTTACACAGTAATTTACTTTTCATCAATGGCAAAAGTATATGTCAAACAATCCTCTCCCATCAGCATGGTCTTCCAGGGTAGGAAGAAGAGAGACAGGCTTTGTCATCCACATTCAAGCCAATGCAGGCTCTGTCAAGTCAAACTTGGGGAAAGAACTGTATAATCAGGTGGTTTTTGCTGATAACATCCTGCCACCAGCCCAATCTGTGCTGAAAAATAGGGACCAAGTAACTCAGCTAACACCATCCACCATGGTATATCACAGGATGAAAGATGGTCACTCAAGTAGCCAAAACCAAGGGGTAAAAACTTTTGTAAACAACTTGAACTGCAACTGGAGGTGAAAAGGAAGCCAACAGCTATAAAACAGGATCGCTAAGTGTTAAGCCTCAGATATGCACATGTATGGGAGAATGGTGTAATGCATGCCCGTTGGCTGAAGCAATGCAGCAGGCTGCCCACCGTGTCCTACATCACCTGATGGTCGAGAAAGCAAGTGATAACAGACTGCCAAGGCAAAGACTGCTTCCAGAGGAAAAGACCACATTTCTTAGCCAGACACAGAGTGAAAGAAAGAGCTCCTAGACACCACTGCTAGCTGAGTTTCTAGTAATAACCATAAATCCAAAAGTGCTCTCAATTTTTCCCAGAACAGTACAAAAAATGTGAACAAAGGTGATTGATGCCTATTCCAGATCCTGAAAAATCTTTTCCTTAAGCTACTGTCTGCAACCATATTCCATCTACTGGTATTAGTAAAGTGACCTTTATCCTACCATTGTCCTGGCTAGACGCCTGGGAAATACCACCTCGTATCATCTGGATCTGATGACATGAAATCATATCTCAGTTGCACCCTGGTCGTTTCTTAGTAAAAGCACCTTAGTAGTTTCTTCACCAGTTTTACCTGCTCCTCAGTTCAGACCTACATCTCAGGTAAAAATATCCCTTTTCTTGATTGGGATCATATATATTTGCAAATACTTGCATAGAGAGGGCAAGGGACAGTTTTGCATAGCCATGCACACCAGACTCTTCAGCGGAGATGATTGTCACTCACACCTCTGCTTCCCAGCTCCAGAGAAAAGAATGTGATGGACCCTTTCACCATAACATTTAATTCCTTTCCCCCAAGTCCAGAGAGCACCCAGGGAAATCTCCTGGCAAATGATGTCAAGGTCCTCTGAGAGCTGTGAGCCCATCAGCAGGGACAGATAGCATCTCCCACAGTTAGGAATCAGTATTAAGGGAAGCAGAACAACCTCGCCTCCACAACCCTGCCATTCCAAGTTTACAGTGTGGCTGCAGGGCCACTGGGTATGGTCCGTCCCTGTGTCTGAATCCAAGACATAGCAGACATATGGACAAGACAGAGGAAAATGCGAGTCTTCAGTGCCATGTGATGTGGATTCTGGGCACCTTCTCCTCCCTTCACTGGTTTCTTGAGGACAAGTGTGCCGCAGGCTCCATCTGGTTCTGTAATAAAGAATAAATTATTAAAATAAATAAAATATTGATGAACTGTTCTATAAAACAGAAGGCCTTTAAAGTATTGATTAAGAATTGAGAAAGTAATAATGAATTTTGTCTGCAGAAATAATTAGGAAATAGTTTTTGTGTGGTAACCCTCTTCATCGAGCAGGTAAAAGGCAGTATTTAATCCCCGGACTTGACTGTCATCTGTGTAGTTTATACATAATCAAAACAATAATTTTTACAAGGTCATTGTGTTGTCCATCCAAGAGTCTTGTGACACCTCATGAGCAATAGCAAAACAAGTTTCACAACAGCATTAAGAAATAAACATCACTATAGTAAGGACAGGATGAAGTAGGAAGATCCAGTTTCCACATCCTGCAGAGTATATTTAAACTGATAGTTTTCAAGAAAACATAGCATCAAAAGAGAAAGATACGTGAAGGAAAAAACGCTGATCACTTAAATAATTAAAACCAACTAAATAGTTCTTCCTTAAATAAAGAATAAATACCTATAATTGTTTTTGGACTTAATAAGGTATGACCTATTCCAGGTTGGTTCCTCGGAGCCAGCCGAAATAAACGTGCTTAGTAATAGCTCTAAAATTGCCAAATATACATGGAGATCTTGGCATTCACGCAATCCTTGTAATCTGCTCCTAGTGGGACTCTCAGCAGGCTGGTGTGTTTAGGTACCAGCAAACTGGCATCACGTGCTTCCCTCTGTTGGGGTCCAGTTTCTCTGGACATTCCCTTGCCACAACTTTGTCTCACAGGAAAGCACTACATTCTCTTGCTCAGCACCTGCACACACCCTTTCCCAGAGTCTCATCATGCAGGTGACTTGACTTCAGGCTCAGCTCTTTGGGGCAAGTTGCAATGAGAAGCAGTTGTGGCCAGACCCAGTTCTTCCAGCTGGCTTTTAGCCCTTGCTGTGCTGTGGGTCCTCTACAGCCTTTGGAGAAAGGCACCTTCAGGGAATGAGTCAGTCTTACCTAAGATCTAAATCAAAAGCTTGGCACTTCCAGAGGGTGAATCAGATCTTAGCTGGGCTGAATCACTCCCTGGAGCTGTCTATCAATCTGACCAGTTGGCTAAGTCTCCCAACTGTGGCACCTCTGAACTGCATCCAGACTAGCTTCTTTTGAGCTTGGCTAGTCCCACAGTTAATCAAAACCTAGTCTATAAAATCCTGCATTTCTCCTTTTTCTCTCTAACCCAAAGCTTACTGCCCTGCCTGTGAATCGCCTGACTTTGTACATCCCACCATGAATTCATGGTTCTTTAATTTTACTTCTGAGGTTTTCCAGCTGTCTGCCTCATCCCCCTGCAGAGACATGAAGGAACTAGTTCTCTTAGCAGGTTTCAGTCAAATAATTCTCTTACAGTATTTCCACTTGAATAGGCTATTACTTCAGTTAATGACCCACTGTTGCCCCATCTGGCAGATCCATGGCAGGCCCTGTCAATTTTTGGTGGCTTACTACACATTGTGGTGATTCCCAAAACAGCAGTTCTTTACTGGGATCCACGAAATATGCAGAAACACAACCTGTCACTAATTTAAAGCTGAATTTCTATGAACCTGATGCCACTGCATGCATTCATAACATGCCAGAATTTACTTCACCATCTTATCGTCATAATCCATCAGCTCCTGTCTATGGGTCACTATCTGGTAATCTATTAGAACAGCTGTTAAGAGCGGCATTAAATACCCTCTCTATAACTTGCAATGGGATGTTGCATAGAGCAAGGTTTCATATTTAGAGGAAAGGAGGAGCAGTGGCTACTCCTGAAATATTGGTGTAGAGATGCCAAGATCCATATAGTAGGATCCGTACGTATAGTTAGGGTTTGCTCTGTTTAGAGTTGCAAAGCTTGGGGCACAGGTCCACAGGAGTATTTCCACTGCAACACTGAACACTGCAGTGCCTGGCTTTCAAACCCTTCATTCCTGATTTAATGACACTTTGGAGGATTGGGTACTAAGGAAAAGAATTCACCAGAGCCAGCATGCTGAGAAGGGAGCTACTTAAATTAGCCAATAGGAGAAAACAACAGGAGAGATGAGTTTTAAATCACGTCTCTCTTGGGGATTGAATGCCTTAATTTGACTTCATGGAGATTAGCTTGCAGGCTGCATTGCCTGTGCAGGGAGGAAAGTGTTTGAAGGCTCTTTAGCAAAGGCATGACAAAGTCCAATCATTAGAAGACAGGGAAAAAAAAAATCAAACTGGAAGCAAAGTGCATGTTTTAAAGAATCAGGATAATTAACCACTGAATTAGCTTATCAAGAGATATAACACATTTTCCACCAACTGAGGGGGATCTTGCATTCTGAATTTCTCTGTCAATACTCAAAAGCAACTAAAATGCCTGCGTATGATTCAGGAATTACTGGGTGATAATGTTTGTCAGGAGCTCAGTGTATATCACCATGATATATCATCTCCTGCCTTTTCAACAGATCAATCTGCTTTAGTAGGGCTAAATTTGGCCCCACTCCTCTTCCTGAGTGCTCAGTGATGTTTTGATATAGAATAATGCGAATTAGAGATGGTGTCAGCTTGTCTTGGCTTCTCTCTGCAGCCATTGCAGAATTGTCCTTTATTTTCTGTTCATTAGTACTTTGACCTGGAGAGTTTTATATGTATGAACTGAATAATCCCATGGAATTATTCAACAGTCTATTAGAGCTCACTACTAGGACATTTTTAACATGTGAATTGTCTTCAAATCCTCTGCTCACCTACCTGTCATTTCTTTAAAGTCACACACCCTTTGGATGCAGCTCTCCCTCTCTTTTTGATGTTTATTTTTGCTTAGAAATATACTAGCCATGGGTAGCCAGCCTGCACCTCTTATGTACTTCAAATTTACCTCTCATTCTGGATCTGGGAGCTGGGTCCACATTCATCCTCTGTCTTGCAGTGCCACAACAGTATCCCTGGGAAAACCCTATCACCAGCTGTCTGTGGTCCACTCAGTGCTTCACCACCCTATGCTCTGCAAGGTACAAGGACCATGTACTGCTGATCATGACCACTTGAAGCATCTGAGTTATGTGATGCAGAGGATCAGTAAAGGTAGCTATGCTTGGTGGATGCTGCTTTCCTCATGATTTAACCAAACTCTGTATGCTGGGGCACACATTTGGGCCAAAATGAACCCCATCAAAACCAACAGCCTGATTTTGGCCAAATTAGATCTTTTAATCTTTCCTGCATGACTGCATAATCTCAGGTGGAAGAAATGTGTAATCACATTGGCTTTTCGCTTCAGCACATTGCATTGCAGACTCATAACCCCTTTATTCATTCTCACCATCCATTTCTCACTAGTCAGCTCTTCAAGTATTTCCCTTTCCTCAAAAAAAATTTAGTTTCAGATGAGTTTTCCCCTGTGTGCATTTTCCCAGGCTGAATCTAATTTTGTTTTATTTTCAAACTCTATTTCTTTCTCAGCTTTGACAGTTATGGGGCAAGTACAAGAAGCTACATGGAATTGAATGCAATCTACATTACTTCTCTGTTCTCCTTGGGATTTGCAACACCTCCTGATTTTGTATCACCTGTGAATGTAATTAGCTGACTCTTTATTTTGGATCAGGGATATAACCACTCAGTGAGGAAATGGCCATGGTGAGATCTGAATAGATTAAATCCCAAAATGAAGAAATTATTTTTGCAGTAGTGTTTATTTACTTAAGATTCTTAGGTCTGTTTTCATGCCACACAACAATATTTTCTGTGTGAACTGAGAGTAAACGTCATCTTCTTTTTTCACTAGTTTTGCCTTGAAGTGAGAAGTGATTAGATTTATAAGCCTGATGCACAGCGTACCATGCTATATTCATTATTTCCTGTGACTTTTAGATATATGCTTCCAGTTTTTCTTCCTCTTTTTTTTTTTTTTCCCCTGAAGGGGAGGGAGGGTACAATGCCAACAATGGCAGCAGCTAATCTTGCAGGCCGCCAGCTGCCCACTGTGCCCCAGTCCCAGTAGCAGACTGCTTTGGCAGACGCCTGTTGCTGATCTGCTACTTCCGAGCCACCAGAGGGAGCAAAAAACATGGTCTTCAGGAGCGGCAAAAAAAGAGGGGCTGGTGCTTTGCTTATTTAGGTTTTTACTCATTAAGTATCATCTGTTGGAGTGAACAGTTTTCTTTCGGACTCTCAAAGGGATATTTCTCTTGCTCTTATACTTCTACCAGAATTGTCTCACCTACGAACTTCCTGCTCCTTCTATGGGACTGTCCCAGCCTTTAAGGGTGTTGGCTGTAGAAAATTAGCGTCAGCTGCTATATCCCGTCTTAGGTCTGTTGTAGCGACATGAAATGGAAGCAGCACTGCAGTACTAGTGGCAAATCTTATGTGGCACCTGCTGAGGAGCAAAAATACGTGGAGATTAGGGAAGAAGACAACTGAGCAGAGTGCAACGTGCAGCACAATGTCTCAGTTTCTCTCTGATGTTTCTCAGGAGCTCCATGTATATAAACAATAATAACTGAGCTGAGCAGTACTGGGGCATGCTGAGACTCCACCTCCACATACTTACTAGATTTGCAGTATCTGGGGACAGAGGCAGCCTGCCATGCAGCACTGGACAATACCGGCAAAGGGAGTGGAGGACCACCTGTTGTCACACAGCCACAACAGCCTGGGTTTGATCTTGTGCTCCCTGTTGTGCATGTTGCAGACATTTGATTCACATCTTAGGCAGCTCTTTGAGCCAAGGGTCACCTTGCTGCCTTACTGTGTAGTGCTGAAGGCAGCAGGGTTCTGATGCCTAATGGGGAAATAATTATTATAATTAAGAGCATCCAATCACCAGCTTGGTTACCTTCACAGGAGGCCAGCTTCTGAGCCTAAGATTCATGATGGTCTTGCTATTAGTAAAATACTCATATACTCAGTAAAAAAATGTGCCCTTTTCTCTCCTCATGAGAAGTAGTGACTAAAGACTACTACCCATTATGTGACATGAGGCAAACACAAGTACTGTTCCTCTAAACTTTCAAACAAATTCATTAAAGGAACAGGAAGTGAAGCCTGGTAAAGTGTAGGATGCGTAGGACCCTGCAACTGATTACCTTAAAGTTTCTTATTTCCCATTCAGAACCCTGGATGCAAATGCTGTGTAAATACTTCGCATTTATTTATCTTTCTACTAAATACCATAAGCTATTGATTGGAGCCATAAATATTAAAACCGGTCTTAAAAAGAACAGAACAAGCCCTTGGGATTTCCTCATGAATGCAATTGCAGAATTTTGCCACAGAATTAAGAAAAGCCAAACCTTGGATTAATGATTTGAGGCCATTTTGTGCCTGCATATGCTCATGATGGAGAGATTACTGGGACAATTTAGGAAAGCTGACATTGGTGAAACAAAATATGCATTAGAAAGGTATCCAGGAGAAAACATGATCTTCTAAATGAAAGGAGAAGGGTAGGATATCATAATAACACAATAGTGAACAAAGCTGTTGTCTGCTTCCTGGGGACAATTTCCACTGTCCAAATGTATTCCTAAATCTTTAATGCAGTCAGCAGAGATTCTGATAGGTGACCTGAAGAAGACTTTCTGAACTGAGGCTATGGGTTCAGACTGCGAATTCAGGTACATAAGCCAGGTAAATACCCTATTTGACTATAGCTCATCATGATTCACTAAAAAGATTATTTTCTACCTCTGCAATGCTCTGCAAAAAGACCCAGAAGAATGTAGGATGGGTTAGGCATCTCTATATTTCATTTTCATTTCCCTGTTTTTGTCACTGCTTTTCTGTTTGTCTCAGGATAATCCACTTCTCCTTTGCTAAAGAGGTGCATAAGATAGAGTATAAAATGAAGACTGCAAGGTTCTAAGAGAGAAGAGTGATAAATGCCAGTCAAGCACGATGCATACTGACACAGAAACAGTACAGGATAAACTAGTCCCTGAACAGAGAGACATCAATAGAAATAGCAAATGTGAAGCAAAATCCAAACATGATAAAATATTTGGCATTCTTTGTGCATGCAGGCTTTAAAAAAAAATGCATATACCCCACTTGAGGGAAAAGCTACATTAAATATCTCACAACCTTCAGCTTTTCAGAACACATTTAAGGGATGGAACTGAGTGAACACTGTCAAAGTACAGAGTGCTTGGCACAGAAGCAATTAAAGTAGGTTTTTCTTAGTGTCTAGAAATGTGAAATGTGTGAGCAAACAGGCAAATTAACACTTTAACCTCCACAGCCCACCCGAAAAGCACTGTAGAAAAATTTAGTTGTATTATTGATAAATTTAATCTAAGCTAGATCAGTAGCACAAGTAGAAGAAACCAAATCCATGAGATAAAGATTTCTCCAGCCAGCATGAACTCTGCATTCATTGGAGTTTGGACGGAGAAAGCTGAGGATCAGTACAATCATCCCTAAAACATCTAGAAATTTTAATGGGATAACTGGAAAGAGAACAGGTGAGAAACAACTATAGCTTTTGATCTTTGCCAAATAGACCCAGATCTTTATTCCTAACTTGATCTGGTCATGGTTACTGCTGAGAGATAAAAAGCACAGGAGAAATACAAGAATTAAATGGAGCTTCTGGATTCAGAAATGACCCAATTCAAAGCCAGCAAATCATTGCCTGTGGCCCTGAGCATGGAACCACACGGTCTGACCATAGCCATTAGCTCCTACAGGTTTTCTGGGTTAGTGCCTGTCATCTTTCAAAATATTGTACTTTAGGCTGTTGATAGACTTTTAAAAATGTATGGTATGGGTCGCCACATGGACTTTAATGGGGTCAGGATTTCATTCACCCTGTCTGCATGGTGTTCACTAGACTGATTTGAGTGCTGAGTAATGCTGCTTGAGCTAGCTTTGAACTCGGTATACTTCGGTGTTACCTTGCCAAAGACATGCACACCTTAATGGTGAGTGTTTCACACAGACACAACCAACCAATGAGATTCTCGCTTCCTGATTCCCCGAGGTATTTAAGTGCCTTATTCCCACTGACTTCAATGGGAATCAGGTACCTAGGAGAGGACAGGGCTCTCCCTTCCTGCTGTTGTCGGATATGGAAAAAAGGTGAAAGGGATTTGGCGGTGATGGCCTCAAAATAATTTCCTGTGCCCTATATCCCTAAAACTACCGAGGGGCTTCTTGAGCCTTCTGTGATAGAGCAGATCTGTTGCTGTTCTGCCTTCACAGACAGAGATCATGAGAAACAGAGAAGAGCTGTAGCACACAGCGACCCATCCTCACTCCCTGGCATTCAGGCTGGCAAAAAACGTTCATATGAGCTCCAAGGTACTTGTCAGAAAGTGTGTTTGGATACCTGAGACCTGGTATGTCAAAGCCATTCAGTGCAGGAGAGAAAGAGACTGCAGTGTGACACAGGCTTATCTCTGGATGTACAACCAGGCACAGCTCTGGGCTGCAAAGTCTGATTTTTTGATCTAAATTCTTCAATATCTTAAATATGTCTTTGTATCCCAACACCTATTGGGATGTTGATGAACCTTCCCATTTGGCCTCTGATTTCATATCCCTGCCTGGGTGTCAATTTTGTGATTATTTTCCTGTGCAAGCCTTTCTCCTTTCAGCAACAAGTCTCTCAGCACGCCAGGCCCTTGTGATGGCTATGTGTCTTGGACAGTTAAAGTCACTCGTGACTGTTAGTCTCCTGTCTTCTAACCCTCACTCTGGGGTGTCATAACAGCTAAGGAACAGACCATGTGCTTAAAATTACCACCTGCTTAAAATTCACATGCGATAAACCTAGTCACAATAAAAGGTCTTGTCTTCAAAGACGTGAAAATCTCTAAAAGCAACTATTGCTGCTAAATCTCCCAGTTTTCTGAAATATTTAATTACTGTTGAGTGAAATGATTTAAAAAGACTGTGCTTTGGGAAGGTGGCCCATAAGCTTTTAAAGAATTAGAAATCACTACAAAGCAATGGGCTTTCACAGGGGCACACACACACGCACATCAACACGCACACATGCTCAACCAAGCCTACACTACCTAGGGAAAGGAAAATTTTAAAAAGCTTTGAAAGTTTGTTCTTGGAGCTGGTATAGCTGGTATAGCAGGTCACGAAAGGAAGGCAATACAGAAGGCCCACAGAAGAGTTCAAAGTACATTTTAAAACCTGTCTCTGATTTCTGCAAGAGGCTCAACCCACATCACTATCCACAGCTCAGCTACTCTCACACAAGCTGAAAACCAAGTACTCTGAAACCAGGACGAAGCAGGAGGCTATGAGGATTATTTACCTTAACTAGCCCCTCTAATTTCCATAATTTCTGCTGCTTAGAGGACTGACCCCTGACTCTTTTCCTTTACCAGGATTCAGAGTTATTATCTCTGCAATTAAAGCAGTTACAGGGGGACATTTGAAAAGCAGGTTCGTTTGAATTATTGCTAATAGAAATACTGAGGAGCTCTGTTAGCTTTGATCTCTTATCACATCATGCACAGAGCTCACTCCTGTCTCTCTCTCCCTCCCTCTCCCTTGCCAAGCATGGCTGCTCCCAGCGTCTCTGTGTGTAATCAGACATGTCATACCTCCGCAGAGGTAAATTGGGTTTATTTTAAAAGGAAAATTAAATTAAAACTGTTTAGGAATTAATTGTGACTGCCTTGGCTTAATCTATCATATTATCCTATTGTTGGCACATCAGGGCAAAATATCAGCTAACCCAGTTTTGGAGTGAGAGGGGGAGGGAGCACATTCACATACACCTAAAGAAGCAGCAGTAACTTCTTAGAGAGACATTATTTATTCTTATGAAGTTATTATTCTTTTGAAATAATAAAGTGTGTTGCATCAGCTGATCCTTTTAACATCAAAATCTGTCATTTTATTTATGGAAAGAAGCACCACATTGCATCTGTGTCAGCAAAAAGACTTCATACATTGCATGGTTGACAAACTTGTGTGCACTTACATAAAGTGGTCAACATGCCTAAGCGAGGGAGTTAACCATCTCCACTAAAAATAAAATCCACCAAGGCATAGGTATTAATAAATAGGCAAAAGAGAAATAACGTTCCATCAAAAGTTCTGTGAAGGGAAAAAACTGATTTTGGGCAACACAGTGGCTGCAAAGGCAAAATATTTATCCTCAGAATGGCATCTTCTTTCTATGCCATGGCCAGGGTCTTTATGACACACTTTTTAATGACAGATGGAAAAGCATCACTTTATGGGGAAATGTAACAGCTCAAAGGAAACTCAATTTCACAACTGCATATCAAAATTTTGGTGAAGTAATGAGAAAATGAAGTCAATAAATCATCCTCAGTGTGGAAAACCTTAAAAATTAACATCAGCCCCACTGCTTTAATTTGAACTTCACCTGTTTAATGTATCACAGTTTGGAAACCCAGAATCCTGACAGGAAAAATAGCATAGTCCCTTGGATTAAACACATTTTCCAGAGACTAATCCCTTATTCGACCTAGTTTGTGTGGCCTTGAGCAAGTCACCTTTCCAGGTATCAACTTCCACACCTGAAAAGCAGATTTGATGTGCTTGCAGTGACACCTCAAGCATGAATTCACTGCTGTGGCCCTGGCATGCTGAAGATATCAGTGCTACATAAATACAGATCTCTGCCTGAAATACTAATGCTACCTTGGTAATGGCAACACAACCCATTCTCTCGACCTCTTGTATCCATAAGCATCTCAATCAGAACAGGGAATTTTGGGTGCTGGTAACAGCTCGGTACTCAGAGTGACCTACTACCAAGCAGTGAATTAGAAGAACTGTCTCAATTACAGCTGAAGCACAATCCCATCACTTCCAGGTGTCTGAAGTACCAGAGTGTGTTGCATACTGGTGGTGAGTGGCAGAATATCAGCACAGAACTTTTCTGTAATTAGTGAGGGTATAATAGAATAAAGCAGCCTTTATTGATGACAGACAATAGGCGGATGCTCTTGTTCTAGGGAGAGGGTAAGTCTCTCTTGTTTTCACATAGGAGAATGACACTTTAGCTGAAGCCTTTAGTCTGGCAATAATCGTCTACAGCAATGAGAAATAAGGAAATGATTCTATGAAGTGCCTTCAAAATTCTCTGCAGCCCAGGTGAAACTGTAATATAAAGCTTGGGAAAGAGAGACAGGAAGGGGCTACTGGGAAGCGAGAACATGATTTAGTACAATTTAGAACAAATATCAGAGGTCAGGTTGTAGATATCTCACCCATGTATTCCCAACTACTGATAATCTGTTGCTCTCTGATGGTTGATTGTGGAGGTACCCACACAGCCCACCCTTGGAAAATTAATTCTGTGTGTGTATATCTATGGAATTAGAAGTTTTGGACTAGTTGTTAAATGGATGTTTAGAAATTTGTAGGTATAGAGCAACAGTTTGTAAAAGTTTGGTCTTATGATTTATCTGTTATATTGCTGACATTATATCCTAAACATATATTTTGCTGTCTGGCATTTAACTATCTGTCATTAATAAAGCAACGAAACATTTCAATCCTGATTTGTTTTAACAATGCGAACTGTGCAATTCTTCCCTGCTACAGCAGATGTCTTGTGACTGGGGCATTTATTATACACAAAAAATATAATCTGTGTAGACCACTAAATCAGGGTCAGTCCTTGCAACTGAAGACTTTTTTTCTTTAAAGAAAACCAGTCAATTAAATCTGAATAAACTGAACCACTAAAAGAATGGAATGAACCTCTTACTAAAGTCTGGATCTACGTTGATGTATTTATCCAAATTTACAAGCATATTATAAACTTTGCTTTGAATCTGACTGAGCTAAACTTGAATGTGACTGTGACAAATTAACTTTGGATACAGTCCCAGAAAAGAGTCAAAATTGAATTGGGGTCTCATACCTGATTAAAATGGATTTAATGTCACCCTTGGAAAGAAGACGAAAAGAGCTGGCCTTTGTGGTTAGCTGAAATAGATGAAGATACTTATCCATTTGTGTGCCTCAGGAATTTCAAACCAAACGTCTTGATATTATCAAAATAATGCAGACCAATAGAGTTAGTGAGTGTTCCCCTTTAAGATACCGACTGTATTATATTCTTGGTTCTCAGTCGCATCAGGTCATACATGATGTTGATCTTGACCGAGGGGAATAAGTAGAAAGAATGGATGAAATTAGAATGGGCTAATGACACAACTAATTTTGAGATCAGTTCAGATCAGCTGAAGGGACTGGATCAGCATTTTTTGACCAGAGGCAATCAGGATATCTGCTAAAAGAAGGTAATTAGACATCCTAGAATCATGAGTTGCCCAGCTGGAAGCTAATGAGTTATGGAGCCCAAATGAAGGAGAAACAGAGACTAATTAGGCTAAATAGGAATTCCTCCAGGAACAGGGAAATGTCAAGGAGCAGAGAGAAAAACCTCTTCGAATGCTTTTTAACCAAATTTTTTTTTTAAAAATGGTTTTTTAGCATAATTATTTCTATTTTTATTGCAAAATTGAAGCCACCTTCTCTCTCTCTCTCTCTCCCTCATCTTCTGTTGTCTGAGTCAGTGCTCTCTTCTTTCTCAATGTAAAAGGTCCATTAGTAGTTTTCCAGTTGGACGACACAATGTCTTATCATGGAGGTTTGCTGCATGGGGTATGGAAGCAGAAGGGGAATATCGCTGGCAGTATCAGTGAGGTATGACTCTCCTGGAACACACATATCTGAACTATATCACCCCTGAAGGGGTCCCATACTAAACCATGAAAGACATCCTATTTGGAACTATAATTCTGCCTCCACATTTTACAGTCTCTCAGACTCTTTCCACACCCTCTCCGTCACTATTTACTACGTAAATCTAGACAACTGTGAAACTTAGGGGAAGTTTAGTTTGGATCCAAATGGCTTAAAAAGGACATCTCTGGACTCAAATAAATCTTCAAGATGTGTGTTGAGTTTTGAATCTGGATGTGGGTACAAAATTACCTCCAGTCCATGCATATATTTAAATAAGGAAGCCTAAAGCAGAAGCTACACTCTTTGGGAATCTACCCACGTGTTCTCTAGCCACAGTTCCTTAACAGGCAGCATCATAAATCCATGCACAGTAATTACCTGGATCCTGACTGCATGGGAAGAAAAAGGGGAGCTGAGAAGGCTCATACACTACTGCTAACAATGCCCTCAGCTGTGTTGTGGTATTGTACTGGGCTGAAAGAAGGTTGAGGGACAATGGCAAGAGAGTAGCAGCTGTGTCAACAGATAACACTTGTATTCAAGGATGCTAAGATTTTCAAAATGGTTGCTTAACGTGAAATATATAAGTAAGTGGCCTTGATTCACTTCTTCAGTAACAGATGGTTCCCTTGTATGTGATCTATTTATTTAGTTATGTTGACTGGAATGTAAGAGCCAAACTTTGGTCACTGACTTTTGAAACTCCTAGACTTTCCCTGTAAAAAAGTGTAGTGGAGTCAATGAAGGCTGCCTGGTATTCTGCATGTTACAGCCAGTCTCACCACGACACACATGCATAACCAGAGGATCGGGGAACAAGCTAGGTCAGAAGGTACTCTGGGATGTTGCCTGATCCAAGATCCCACTCAAGGAATGGCTAGAGTCCAAGGTAGAGCAGGGCTAGATCAAACACAAGCCATGAAGGGGTGGCTTCTGCTTCCCTTCCTCACAGACACACCTGCATTTCATGCATGCACAGTGCAGTGCTGTGGCTGCTGCTCTGATTTGCAGTCCCATGTCACTACAGGCCAACACAAACCAGGCTGTGGTGATGCCTTCATTCCCAGTCTAGCCATGGACACCCTTTCCATGTTTGATGGATCATTTTGGGGATCTCTATCTGGGCTGACTCATAGTCAGTTTAATGTTACCCATGCCTGCATCTACAAGGACTCTGCTGACTTTGACAGCAAAAGAAGGTCTACACAAAGAAATAAACCAGATATAAATACCTCACTGAGAAGAAAGCAGATTTTTTCCTTTGCCATATTCATTCTTCTTGCTAAGAGGGAGAGAGCTTGAAGTTTTCAGTGAAACTCAGGGAACAGCACTGAGCACAGACAAACGGCAAAATGACACAGCTTGCATACGGGAGAAGATAAATCACAATCCTTTCTCACGTTTGACCTTGCTAAAAGCACAGACATAAGGCAGCTCCCAATGTGAGAGAATTTCATGGTGCATATTCCACTCCAGTTGAGTCTTTAGATATAGTTGATGACAAAGAAAAAACCAAAACAAACAAGGAAGGTAACAAAAAGGCTGCTGAGAAAGTATTGTGAAATCCACAACAGAAGCTCTTGAGGCAAGAAGGAGAAGGAAAGGTTAATAGGGAGGAGAGGGAAAAATGAGATCATAATTCCCTAACATGCAAAATCCATAGTTGTAACCTATCCCTTCCTCCAAGAGCGTACAGCCTAATTAGATAAGATGGACCAAAAGACTTTTGCCTGGGCTGCCCCTTCAGCTTTTGCTCCCACCAAGAGGAAACATTTGGCCAGTCTAGTTTCATGGCTAGTGTTGGACAGCCATTTTGAAATTTCTGGTTTCCATTCCACAGGCTCAGAGCTGGAGGAGGAGTGATTGCATCTCTTGGACCTACCCATGTACATGGTTCCATCGAATAAAGTAAGAAAGTAGGTGTCACTATTTTCCATTTTACAGTGGGGAATGGAAACAAAAAGAGAGTCAATAGCTTTCGTATGGTCTTTGGCAGACTTGGGTGCTCAGCCTATCCTCCTGAATTAGCAGCACAATGACTTAATTTCAGGGTCAATCACATTATCTGTTTATTTGGTGGGATAGTGTCAAGGCAGTAGACACTTGGACCACTGGACAGGACCTCCTGTTTGTGCTTGCAGGGAAGACCTGCAGTAAATATAAGACCTACCCAAGAACTGTTCAGTTAGGAAGGTTAGCAAGAATTATATGCATCTCCTATGGAGCCAGGAAAGAGATTTGGTCTGCCCTGTGAATGTGCAAACTCAACAGGCTGTTCTTCCTTGTGGGGAGGCTAGTGATAACAGCTTGAAAGACAAATGTAATTTCTTTCCTGAGGTGGAGGGCAGTAGGAGGAAAGAGCAAGGCTCATAGCAAGCATCTTTGATGAGGGAGATATAATATTCCTTCTTTTTGTTTTGTGGGGTTTTTTTTCTTCTTCTGGTTCCCTTGTATCATCCCCCTTATCTAATGTCCTTCTTTTCCCATGGCTGTTCATATGTTCATCCTTCTTTGTCTCCCCTTCATCCATCTTAGTAACCCCATGCACGAAATTCAAACTCTGGACTGGCCCCACTCCCTCCCCAAAGCTCATGGGCTGAAGCCAAGGCCTGTTTTGCTTGCTCCTCAGCCTGCCAAATCCACTTGCTCTCTTGCCTTCACATGTCTGTGAGCTGTCATCAGAGTTCTCGGATGCCCCAGTCTGCTGTGTGTACAAACCTGTCAATCACACTGACATTGCTCAGTCATAATGCCTGTTGGGGTTTCCAAACAGCAAGGAAGCCAGCCACCAGCAGCAGTGAGAAGAAATGTCAGCCTGGCAGTGGGCTGTTGGAAACCACACATGGGAAGGAAAAGAATCAAAGCAGAGCTCAGGGCTGGATGACACTGTAGTCTGAACTGCAAAACTGTTCCTACACTCATCCAGCAGGCACCAGCTGTCTCCTGTGGGGAGCAATAACACTTCCATGTCTCCTTGGGCTTATAAACTTACATTTGCCCCATCACCAGTCTGCTAAGTGACTATTTGAACACTGGTCCCTAGCAATCACTGCCTTGTACTATGGAGAGGTCCCTAGATGTCATTTGCCAGATGGGAACATCGTGCATATTGGGTTTCACCACCCATGGATGAACCAGCATTGAGACTAACTTACTAAACTTCAGTGGTGCAGATAAATGCCGTTCATATTCTACCCTTCAACCTACTTAATTTAAATGCAAAGATGTACTTCCTTTGCCATAAGCTTATGCTGATAGGCCAAATGCAGACCTGGATGGTTTTGGGGAAGCTTAGCTGTCAGATTTGCTGTACGTAGACGATTTTCCCTGTATCTCACCATCATCAGATACAAGCATGCCCACGACCACATATTAATTTATCTTCACCAACTCCTTTATGTTCCTTCATTCTTACTGGATATGCCTTAAAGGAAAACAAAAAAGCAAAAGAAGGAGAGTAGAGATGCTGTAGAAAGACAGAGATAAAAGGGGAAGGAAGGGAAGCAATTACACAAGCTGTGAAATACTGGAGCCCATTTTCTCAATGACAAGTTGATCTGAACCACCTATTCTTGGCAGGATGAAAGGTAACAGCAAAGGAAACATCACCTACTAAATTTGAAATAGGACTCTGGCAATTGAATGTCAGTATGCAGTCAAAACAATAACAATAAGCAAACATGCAGGGAAATCCCTGTGTTCATATTAAAAGTAAAAAAAAAGCTGGAACTACACACAATTCATATGGCACTCTGTCTCCCTCTCATGGTGTGCCTTTCATACTATTTCTAATCAGAGAAATTCACAGGCTCACTGATGTAAAGGATCCATTGCTTCTAGTGTGGTGTCCCTGGAAGGATCAGAAGGACCTGGAACTAGTATATCACCAGCTCAGCAGCTTAGGCTAAAAGAACTAGATGGTATCACAGGTTGTGGTAAACCCAGCAGCATGTTAACTGCATATAGGAGCTGCTGCTGGAGGTGCTCTGAGCAGCACCAGGAGCTACTTGAATTGCACAGAGCAGGTCTTTTCTTTTTTCTTGAACCCTGCAGAGTGCTGGAGTCATAATCCTCCTACCCAGCTACAATCACATCTGCACTTCCCCTAACCCTTCAGGATAAGGAAAGAATGCGATTCTGCACAGCTTTTCTACCTTTTTCAATTGAAGATAGTAAATACAGCACAAAACATTTTTTTTCTACTGTTTTTCCTTCCTTCCTTTCCCTTTCTCTACTGTACTTTTTTCCCTTTTTTGTTTGTCGGGCGAAGCCGGCTCTTTCATCTTCAGTGTCTCAACGAAGATCTGAAATAAAACCATAGTCAGTGAGCTACAGCTGTACGGTACGCAGGATCAGTAGGACAGAGCCTGACATATACTCGTTCTATTATGAGGTTTATATCTAAGTGTTAAATGCACCCACATAGGTAAGCTAAGCTGAAGATATAAGGTTTCTTTCTTACTTTTTTTTTTTTTTAAGTATACAGACTTCCCACCAGAGTTACTATACACTTTCCCTTGAATGGTCCTTCTTACAGAAACTCAGGAACAACTTTTACACATATTTTGAAAAAGACCCAGTGAATCTGAATCATTATGTTCCACATGCGTTAATAGGGATAAAGGTATAAAGGCAAGTCATTTATGGATTTTGACCTTTTTTTTTCCATTCTCTTTTGAAAATATGAGCTTAATGTATGCAAAGTACAGAAACGTTTTCCCACTCAAGTCTAATGAATAACTGTAAGAGGTTTCTCCTTGCCTAAGATGGAAAAGCAATCACTGTGGGCAAAACCTACAAGGACTTGAGACTCCTGAGCAGGGGTATGCAGTGCATTCACTCACAGGATGCTTGTCCCACCTATCCCTGGAGAAGCTGATCTGGGTGCAGGTCTGGGGACAGCCAGTCACATGCTGAACACAGAAAGACTGCGGTAAGTGTGATGTGTCAGCGCTACAGTTATCCCAGAATTGCACTGAACATGAAGTGACATAGAGGGGTTTATCTGCTGAAATTGCCCATACTGTGTGAAATCTTAGTACTGCTCATGATCTACTGGTTGCATTCAAAGGAACAGACTGTTCCCAGCTGTGCTGGCCAGTGGCTGGAAAGTGTGGAAATATGCACCTCAGCAGTCTCTGCTATATCACATAGGGTTTCTCTTCCTCTCTTCTAACTCCTGTAGCTACCTCTGTCATTTCCCTCTGCTCCTCCTCAAGCTCTGGAAGAGGGCACAAAGACTTTGAAAACATGTCCTGTTAGGTGGAGATGAAGACTCAAAATATAAAATGCATCAGAGACGCTCCAAAGTGTGGAGTCTGAAACCTTCCCTGCCAGGGCACAAGTAGCTGTTGTGAAACAACTCTCAGACCTAGATTATTTGCTCTTTGATGACACTGACAGCTAATGCTGATGCCACAGGAACTGGTTATTAACTGCACAACAAGGAGTGAGGCTATTGCTGTGGGCCAAACAACTAACACCTCAGTGTGTTTCAGGGAGGAAGCGAGCTTTCTAAGGTGCCAGACAAGCAAGGAGCTGGTGGCACTGGCTCCACATTGCATGAAACCTGCACAGCCCTTGACCAAGTTTGAAAGAAGTACTGTTAAGTCTGTCATGTTAGTTTTTTTAGCCACAGACAGTTACCTTTGACTTTCTCTGGGTTTTATACCAGCTGATCTGGTTCAGCTTTGTCAGTTCATCTTAATCCTGATTGCCAGAACCACTTTTGTTATGCTGACCTCTGTTCCCTAACTGATATTAAGTTGCTTGTGCCATGCCAGTCTTATGTCTCTCCTGTATGTAGCACTGTTTTGGAAGCTCCCCAAGTTCAAGTCCCAGACAAAACTGTACCCCAGAGACATCTATCAGTAAATACCTGCACCTTTGCTATTCTAGTCCTCTGTCTCTGCCAAGTAAAGTTGCCGATTGCACAAAAACCTTTTGTGGTTTGCTCTAGTGCAGCGCAAACAATTTTTCATACTGTAACTGAAAGAAGGAAGGAAATACTTTACTAAGGATGGTAACTTGAAACTAACAAAGAATATATTCTTGCCAAAACATACTCTTAGTTTTCCTTTCCACCCAGATAAAACATTCAATAACTATCATTTTGTTTAAAACTGAAAATGAAAATGGGGAAATAAAATAAATTTTGTTCCACTTGATCTCAAAGCAGTCTTCAAGATTTAAAAAAAACCACAACTTTTTTTTGGAAAATGTTTAAGTGAAATATTTCAACTTTACCCACCATCCCCCTTACGTATTTTTTTTATTCATTTTGGCTAAAGCACTCTGCAAATACAACGTGAATTTGCCAACAGATTGATTAATTTTCAAACTGAATTTTTAGTTAGCAGATAATTATCCATTTGAGAAATGTGTATGGCTCAGGCTTTGTAAAGAAAGGCTAAAGAGGAGACACCAAGTTCATCTTTATTTCTGAGAAAAAACTTTCCTTGGGATTATTGGCCACTGTGGTGAGTATACTTTTCTGGGCTTTCTTTTCTATTCTGCCTTTACTGTTTACTTCTGGATGAAAGGAAAAGGGAAGGATAAGTCTTTTGGTGAATTGGATGCTCTTGTTGCACTTCTTATAGCACATTGCCTTTTGTGTTGAATGCCAGAGTCTGTTCTTAGGGTTCCTTGCTGCTTCTGTTTTCACAGCCCATCAGTTTCTTTCATTTGTGTTAGCATTAAAAAATAAAAAAGTGTCTGGTGCCCTTTTTTAAAGGATAAAAAGGAAACAAACCCTGAGATATCATGGAAAAACAGTGGTGGTAAGACAAAAATATTCAGTTTAAAAGTTACTTGCACTTAGTGGTTGTCTTGCTTTAACTTCTGATTTTAGCCACAGAAGCACACATTTGCAAAGACCCGAAGATTGCTTATGAGTTTAGGCATTTGATAAAAAAAAAATCAGAATCTACAAAAGCAGACAGGATTGGAGAGTGGCATGTGAAAGAAACGGCTTCTGTCCATGGTGCTGGCGGGGAAAGTGGCAGCCGCGGCCGGGAATTCATTCCTGGAAGGCGAGAGCGAGCTAGTTGCTTGCCATTCGCATGTGAACTAGCCTATGAGAACCAGCGTTACCATTTATTGTGTGTGCTGTACTGATGCAGGAAGGCTGCGGTGTTTGCAAGCAGTGCTAGGTGTTCTGCAAGCAGAGATTTGGGAGCAGTCACTGTCTTGACAAGGTTAAAGTCCACCTGAAGCAAAGCAAGGCAGAGCAACTACAACACTATCCTTCAATTAGGCACAGGAGCATGTCTTCTTAAGTATCCTAATGACGTATGTCCTTGTATGTGTCACAGTGTACACAAAGATATATGCAATGTTTTGAGTACATCTGTGGAAAAATATCTGCAGGTCAAGCTAAAACAAGGATATTTGCCTTGGTCTCTGGACCAGAGAGGGGTCCCTACCATAACTAGCCAAGGGCCCCAATAGTCCAAGTACTTCTTCATAGTAACAACTAGTGGGTGTTCAATAGATGGGCCATGGGAGGTTATCACATGAGATTGTGCACAGTCAAATCCTCATAACTGAATGAGGGTGCCTACACAGTGGATTAAACCCATAAACCTTCTGATTTGCTGGTCTGCTTCTAATAATGACCTCAGAAAGATGTGTGGAGATCTCCAGAGTGGGCAGAATACCTTCCTGGTGTCAGACTACTTTCAAACAGCTACAGACAGTGTATGAGGCAGTTTTGACATAGTGAATGAGGAGCTGAGCTGTCCCAGAATAATGGCCCTGCAGAACCATTCCCATTTAAAGATTATAGCCTGGGAAGGAGCGTGGGAGGAGGAACCCACCTTACATCTTGCATCTAAAATTACTTCTTTGCCTTTTCAGTGTCAGGAGAGCACAAGACGAAACATAAATGAAACACACTGATTTTAGTTTTGCATCTCTAAAGCCCAGTTCGTGAGGATTTACGAAACAGAAATCTGACCTTTTCAACCTATCTCATGGCAGAATGAAATTAAAGCTTTCCAGAGCGACTGTCAAACCCAGAAGAGACTGATTAATCTACAGAAAGGTAGTAGAAATCCATGG
Source organism: Gavia stellata (assembly GCF_030936135.1). Lineage (NCBI taxonomy): Eukaryota > Metazoa > Chordata > Aves > Gaviiformes > Gaviidae > Gavia > Gavia stellata. The sequence goes on along the minus strand of NC_082597.1, from coordinate 59,842,600 downwards.
TAGACCAAACCATACAAGAACAAAACTATGCTGTGATGTAAATGGATGTTTTAATGTAATAGTTGGTCTTTGTAACACTGATTCATTATCTGTTGTTGCGTGTATTTAAGAGCTTGCAAATCCTCTATGCTCATGTAATCAATACAGCATATAGATATGTTTTTTTTCTTGATTGACAAATTGTTCAATTTACATGTCTAGCCCCGGAAGCAGTGCTTTGGTATAGTTGCCAAACCTGAATCCAGAAGAATGAAGGAACACAAAGTACATCTAGCTTAGCATAAAACCCATGAGGGGTAACGGGATAAGCTGCCAGTGCTGGTACAGAAAGGTTGACACTGACAATTGTTTTGCTGTTTCATTTTGCCTATCAACAAATGGGAGCTACTATAGCTCATCTAACTCTCAGCATAATGCAGTGGTTACACAGGTTAATATTCATAACACATTCAAGGAATGTACAGTATATAAAGCTCAGGACTGGAAGCTTCTGGGAACAATGTTTGTCCTTCTGTTGTGTGGCAGTACAACAGACAGCAGCAGAACTCCTGGAACAGGGCTGGGTTGCTAGGCACTGTGTCCATATAAATATTAAGTCCTAATTATATATCAGCAACATACGTCACTGCGTGTTTAAAATGCATTCGATTCAGCATGCACTTAAGTGCTTTGCTGAACTGAAGCCATGAGTACTAAATGGCTAATCTGAAGGGGAAAATGCCAGAGGAGAGTGGTCTTAAAAGAATGAAATCAAACTGTTCCTGGGAATGATAAACAAGCATATATAAAATAAGCCACAAAACCTGTTGTAATAATGCTGTGAGTGGAGTGCAGATAAAGGATAGGAAGTTATAAGCACTAATGCAGCTCTGCTAACTTCAGTGGATATGAATTTATTCTCAGTGAGCATTTACTTTGATCTGGGACTCCCACCCCAGTGGTAAGCATGATTCAGGTCTCACAGGGCATCAGATAGCCCCCTGCTGAGAGCATACAACAGAAATCCCTTTCTAAGCTGAATATAGTATGCAGAGCTGCTGTGACGGGAATCCAAGAGTTCAGCCTGGATGGTCAAGGATAACTGAAGGGAAGCCCAGGGAGATGAGCCTGGCTGTAGGTCTCATTGATAAATAAATATTGTAGGGGAGGTAAATCCCATTATTATTTTTACTTGCCCTGCTAATGTGCGGGGACAGAATGGGGGATGCAGAGTTACTGTCCAGGATGTAAAAAGGAGGGAAGTAGAAGGCAGCCCCACATGAAATGGACAAGCAGCAGTAAAGTCCTGACTCTGACATAACAGGCGAAGACTTACAAGAGATTGCCTAAGCCAAATGACTCTTCCAAGCCCACTTCTTCCAGCCCACTTGCCTACTGAAGCAAATGGTAGGAGGACAGATATCAGGCTTACTTGTCTTTGGATCTTACTCCCCTACAGGTCTGAAATAGCCAGAGTGGGTTTTGAAACTGCATTGTAAAACGACATGCTGAGAAGGAGTGGAAATCCAGTAAGATTACAGAACTTGTTTTCATGCTCTAAGTAACAGTCATATTCTAAAATCAGAACATTATCACGTACAGAAAAGCTCTTTTAAAGAATTTTGAGAGTTATCCAAAATTAATTAATGAAAATTTTACTTTTGAGCTAGCAGTGCAATAGAACTTAATTTAACAAGGCCATTAGCTTTCCATTTTTGTGGAAGGACACAAATCATGGGCTAGTCCATATTTTCTAGTACTTCTGCAAAATGTACATTTTCCCCTGGGATTAGCAATAGTATATAGAAAATATGTGATTTCTTCTAAGATGGTTAGCAGAATTTGCTCTTAGTTCCACTGTGTTATGAATTGTCCAACATTTATACCACTAAGATATTTTCATTGTATTGTATTTTCATATATCTTACACTTTGACCCTACACAGAAATCCCAGAAGAAACTCTGAGTGGGACACAGCTGCTGGGGCAGAGTTCATTCTCTGTCCCGCACTCGACAGCATTGGTAATACATTGATAGTGCATCTGCATGGTCTTCTCTTTCAGATTCCACCTTCTATACATCCTCAATTCAGTCTGCCAGCTTTCTGTAATTTAGATGCCTTTCAGCATCCTTTACTGAGACTTTAATTTCTATGGAAACAGTCTTTCTTACTTATTACATGGCTTATTTCACGTTGTCCTTTCACGTCTTTTTCCTGGTTTTGTTTTTTTTTTTTTTTTTCTTTTCTTTTTAGGTCTCCTTTCCTTGTATCTCTTCTCTCTGCTCCTTCTCCTGTATTTGCCTACGTTCCTCTTCCTTCCAATTTATATGCCTTTATATTCCTTTCCCTACTCTTCATGGCCTCTGAATAACCTGTGCTATAATCTTTCCTTCCATGCCTCTTTCCTTTCAGTCTCTTTCTATTCCATTTTGTCTTCACCCTTTCTTTTGTTTCCTTATACACTCCTGTCTCTCAAATGTTTCACCTTTTTCTTCCTGTATCATTCCTTTGAGGATTTTTACTTTGACTTCTCCCTTTCCCATCACATGCATATGTCTCTCTTCCTTTATTTCTGCTCCTATGTTCCTGTGAAGTCCCAGACATTCATTCCCCTCTGTCCTCAGCCTCACTGCCAGTTTTTGGGAAGGGGGACAACTGTCTAAATTCAGTTGTGAATTAAAAAACAGTGCATGAAGCTGATTCTCAGCGGAAGGATGTCCCACAGTGAGAGATTAGTCAGCACTGTTCATGGAGGGGCAGAGGCGCTATGGACTTCTTGGTGATATCTGTGTAGATCCAGGAGCTAGTCTAGCAGGGAGGGCTGATGTTCAGTGCAGCAGAGTAAAATTTTACATTAACAAAACTCTAAGATCCTGTATGTCACAGTGTCATCCTCTCACTTTTGTCAACAGTAATGGGTTAGTGCAAGTACACTGCGGCATGCAGATATTATAGACCTTAATATTTTATCTGAATTTGGAAAATTTTAGCCCATCTGTCTCTTCACCTTTTCTTATAAGGGACTTCCTCTTATTTGTAGGAAGGCACTCTCAGAGCACTCCTGCAGTGGTTGTGGGACCCTCCTGTAAATGACAGTTGCTATCATTAATGGATAACAAGGGCCTGAATTCTCTTGCTGCAATGTCATCCTGCATCCCAGGGCATTACAGGCTATTTTACTCTGTATACAATGATATTTCACTGTGTCCTTTTAGAACCTGCTGTTCTTCACAGACCATTCTTTGAGCATGCCTACATTATAGGAAAATGGAGGCAGTATTATATGCTATGCTTTCTTTCTACACCATATAATATTTTAGAGAGCTCTCTCCTACCACACCTCACTTTTCTCCTAACGAGATTAATGGATCTGATTCTTTTATATTTTGTCCCTTTTTGAAATATTCCCCGTGATTGTAATAATTTTCACTTGCCTTTTTCAACATCTCTTCCAATTTTCTTTCATGGCCTCTTTGAGCTGAGGTGACCAGAAGTAAATGTAGTATTCAAAGTAAGGACATGCTGTACAGCAGGTTTTATACAATGGCATTATGTCATTTTGTCTGTGCTATTCACCATCTCCTTTCCCATGCAGCCAAACATCTTACTTGCTGCTTTTGCACGCAGAGCAGATGTCTTCATTGAATGTTCCATAATGATGCCTAGAACTCTTTTCCTAAGAAATAACAGCTAATTCTGAATCCATCAGTATGTATCGGTAGCTTGAATTGTTCCTTCCAGTGTTCATTACCTTGCATTTGTTTAAAATTAATCTAATCTGCCCTTGTGTTGCCAATTCTTCTAGTTCGATAGTATTCTCACAATTTCCCACCTCATCTCCACTGAAAGATTTTGTTCCACTAGACAATATTGCCATTTGCTTTGGTCATCCTCTTTTCCTAGTATTTAATATTAACACAGTGGGACTGATTCATTGCCCATGTTCCTTGATCAATACCTGATATGAAGGCCTATTTGGAGGTGGTGTGAGAAGTAAAATCATCTTTTCTGCCACCCCAGAGGGTGAAGGAATGGCTGTAGCCATGCAAATAGTGTGCAGCTGTCTCAGGAAGTGTAATTATGGGGCAATAGTCTAATTAATTTCCTCTCTTAATTGAGCTGCTCCTGCATTATCTTCATGAAATTTAGAGCAGCACAGCCCTGGAGCAGCTCTGCTCCCCAGGAGCAGACGTCACTCTGGGCTGTGAGTGTGAGGGAGCATGCTGCAGTTACAGCAGTCCTGGTCTTTCTGTGTTTTGCCATTGCCTGATAGTGTTGACAATCCAGGGTTTCTGATCTGCTTCTGTAGTTTTTGACCCACAGCAGGACTCTGTCCAACAGCAATTGTCATCTCATTATCTCATGTGAAGATCAAAACAGGCCAGTAAACCCATGTAAGAGCTTCATCCCCAATATAGTAATTTTCCCATTCTCTTACATTTAGCATTAATAACAGAACAAGAACATACAGGGATGGACTGAACCTATGAGATGAAGAGACCCGTTGATGGCACAGCCATAAGGCAGGACACGGCCTGGCAGCCAGGGCCCATCCCACAGCTCTAACAAGGGAGCAGGGCACTGGGGGCAGCCCCAGACCCAAGCACTGGGCATCAACCAGGGGGCAGGGAAGGGCCATGGGCAAGGGTGGTAGCTCAAATGAGACACAAAGCTGTGTTTGGGCGTAGGTTATGGTACAGTTACAGCTCATAAGCACTTGAAGAGTTCCCATGTAGGCAATAGGGCTGTACAGGATTGTTTATATACATAACATTACTAAACAATGGAAGAGAAAAGAATACATTATTTTATATCAGAGAAAGTTCCTGACACTGAGATCGCTTATACTGTGGAACAGTTATGGCAGAGGGGAAGTCTTGATGTCCTATCACTTGGGACATTTAAAATTAAGCTGATCAAAACCTCAGCAAATGCACTGTGGGAAAGACTCCAAGGACAGATAGGTAATGCAGTGAATAACATGGGTTTTCAATCTCTTATTACTATGAAATTCTAGCTTGCTTTGCACAACAAGAAAAAGTTGCACAGATTCATTACATACAATTTAAATCTTTCAGTTTTGTTACATACTTAAGGAATGAACTAAATTCCAACAGGATATCACCATACTGTGCCCATGCCATACAGCTAAGCCTGTATGAACGGCATGGAGATTCATGCTCATAATGAATAAGAAATGGAACAATAGCCTGTCATTTTTGATAAAGTGGCCTTGCTGCCAGCCAGAATGACATATTCCACTATTGCATTAGACATTTTTACTAGTTTATCCACAAGAAAGAAAAAAAAAAGAACTCTTGGTGAACTATTAATTACAAATGGGCTTAAAACACTCTTTATCACTGAAAATATAGGGCAAAACCTTGCCCTGGGATATGCATGCAAAAATCCTGTTGTCTTCAAAGTGACTTGCATGCATATATCCAAGGGCAACGATTAGACTATTATTATTTGCTCAAAGAAATAAGCCAGGTAATAACGAAGAAGGACATTCTTAGTGGTTTGATCCATAACACTGCAACCTCGAGCCGCATATATTTTCAGATTTAACCTGAAATCTTTTACAGCATGCAATTAGCCTGACAAAATACTGTTTCAAGTCTCATTCATTAAGAGATTCCTCAAGGTCTTGATATTTTGCCTTTAAAAAAAAATTATCATTATTTCAGAGAGTACAAAGCAACTTTTCAACTGAGAGCAGATCCTGAAAATTGAGAGAGAGAGAAAGAAAAGGCAAGGAAAGAAAGAAAGGAAGGAAGGAAAAGGAGTAGGGAAAAGGAGAGGAGTGGAGGAGAGGGGAGGAGGGGAGACAAAACATGTATCCATTGAGGTTTTTAGAGCTGAAATGACATCTCTGTTCTCACTTGCATCCATGAAATGCACTCTTGAAGTCACACGTATATTACACAGAGAAACTGGAAGGTTCTTATTTCTAGGATGGTCTCTTGGCTTCATTTTGGGGAAGAAACATCCCACATCTACTTGAAGACTTCATGAACTAGGCAATTTGTGGACTAGGCAACTTACTAAGCTGTTGAAACATTAATGTAAAATAGGCCTTTAACTTTAGGTATTGAGACTTAGGAAGTGCAAATGCTTTAAAATAGTTTCTAATCCCTGTCTGAACAAGCCTAACTCTTGGAATCTGGGATTGTATTTTCAGAAGTGGGTAGTGAATGTAAGATGTCCTAAAGCATTTCTGAAGAAAAGCTGAGCACTGGTCATCTGGAAAATTGGGCCCTTTGGAACATCTTAAATTGGACTCACAATATGATTTTGCATGCTGAAAATTTATGCTTGAATTCCTGGTACAGACATGCTTGAAGTCTGCACTGCTAAGAATTTACTAAAGCTGCTGAAAATATGTTAATTTTCAGCAACATTTCTTCTAGTACAGGTGCTATATAGGTTATTTGCAAAAGATCCATGGATATTCATAGTAGCATTGATGATGTTGTTGATGATGATGATAATAATAATAACAATAATAATAAAATCACCATTTAATTGTTTGGAAGTGAGCTTTGGCAAGACTTCTTGCAAGTACTTTTCTGTGTTCTGCCCAGCTCTGCCGAACAAGGATGCAGGCAGGCTCTGGCATGCTTTAGCATCTGGCCCACAGTCTATTAGAATGAACTATAAAACTCCTGTTGACTTCAAAGGATGAAGAGACCACTTCCACAGTACACCAAAAACTCTACGACAACAATAGTAGCAGTCATTCCTTTTCTCATCTGCAAGATAAAATGGTCTTCTATGAAATAGTGGGTAACGGTAATGCAGCTTTTGACCTTCGTCAGGGAATTTCTTGTTGCTTAGTCTTGATCTTGGGTCCACATGCTCTATTTCCTTTGAGTATAGCTAGACAGTTATTGGAAGCTATCACTCCAATGACTGCTTTGAACACGAGACAGCTGCACTCCTGCTGATAGCTCTGCCCTGTGCTGTAACTGCTGCATTTCCTTCACGTATGTTTTTTCCTATATGGAATTATTATCAGCAAGAAATTTGGCCTCTTTGTCTCAGGTGGATTGCATTAGTCTGTTCAGTTTTCATTGGCATCTTCCAATCTGAATTTTTTTTTGCCTGTTATCTCATGTTCTGTTGTATTCAAAAGATTCTAACAGCAGTTGCAGGAAAGCCACAATGGAATATTAGCTAATTACTAATTACTTTTTATGAAACATGTCTAAATTACTACAAAATATTTCTCAACAGGTTCTAGTTCTGTGAGGATTTACATAGGTGCTAATTTATGCCTGGGGATTTTAAGTCCTGCAGTAAAAAAAATCAAGCCTATCATCTTCAGTATTTCAGGAAAGGCACTGAGAAACAGAGGAACTTCAAATCATTATTATTCACCTTGTTTTTCTTCTTTAACATTAAAAGATCTGATTCCTGAGGGATCAGTTAAGTACTTGCTTAACTCCAGTTAAGTTGCTGTCAGACCCGGCCTTAGCATATGAAGTAAGGAAGCTAGAGACAGCTGTGTTATCAGTATCAAGTAACGATACAGAGTAGCACAATAAACATAAAAATATATCCTATAGACAGCAGAATAAAGCAGTGTTTTCCTAATTACCTCTGGAACTCCAAGCTTGACAAGAAAATATATCACATAGGTGTTTCTAGGCAGAATGTGGAAAAAACACAGAACTCACTTGAAAAGAGTGGTGGAAACCTCCTACAGCATCTTCCTGTCTCTCTGTCCTCAGATATGAGCATGTTATCTTGTTACAGATCACCAGGTCATACTTCATTTGTTAAAAAGCTGATGCCAGGCCCTGCATAGTAGAAGACATTTGCGGTACATGTAAGTCTTAATGGACCTTTAAACCCTAGGGAAGATGCTAAATCTTCCGGACTTCACTATACTTGACTTGTACAAGAATCCGTTATGTCTGAAAAGCCTTAACCCCAGCTTTACCAGGTTTTATCTGTGAAACCCGCTGGCTCAGCCTGAGATATATTGGCTAAGGTAGCAGGCCTCACACGCACGCTTACCCCAGTGCCAAGCACATCCGTGATGTGATGTGAAATGCTCCCGTTCTGTTTTCCTGTGTCCTGCCCAGTTCAGAAGGCGTAAGTGAGGGTAAGCCTCGGAGAAGCAGGATCCGTAGGAGCAGGCCCGTGGACTGGAGGGAAGAGGTGCTGCCTCGCATCACGCTCAGGTACAGCAAGGCCTCCGCCCTGCCTTGGGTTCACTGCCTTTTCAGGGAAACACGCCATTTCCACTCCTTTTGAGGATACGTTTCCATTTGCAGGGCAATAGAAAGAGCATCAGGGCAATTGGCAATTCAGCTGTTAATCTATTTTTCACTTCTTGGTAAATAGGATATTAAAAATGGAAAAGCAAGATCTCTTCTTTAAGTACCCAAAATATGACACTTGGCAGAATATGAAAATCAAGGAGTAACATGCCCATTATTAGCTTCTCAGCAAAATTCTTCTTTTTAATTTTCTTCTCTTTTTGCTGTAATTCTTTGGAAAAGCCACTGACTCTTCCACCAGCTTCTGACTTCTGATGTTCTTTTTTGGTCAACAAAAAACGCCACCTCTCTTTTTATTAGTTTTTCAAGACAGGCCTATCATACACACAGGTCAATATGAATGATGGAAGTTTATGCATAGACATCAAATGGAAAATCTTCAATAGGTGCTAGCATTGTGTGACACTTCAAACACCATGTTATTTGAATAACCCTATCCTGGCTGGAGGCAGTTCTCAGGCATCAGGGAGGTGGAAGCATGAGTATAGTAAGGGTTTCCAAAATTAAAGAGTATTCTGAATCTTAAAACCATTTAACTGTCTGAAGCTATTTCACCTCCTCATATCAGCCTCTTGAATTTTGCAATTACTTGATTTCCCCCCCAATTTTAGTGAACTAAGAGATAATGAAAAGGAGTTTTCCCTCAGGCTGCTGCTGAGGTTACATCTTCCCCCTGCCCATTCCTGCTGAAATGCTCACAAAGCTTATCCTGAACTATTGAAGTTTATAGCTTGATTTCACTTTGCCATAAAATGTCAGGCTTTAGGCTGTGTCTGTAAACGACAGGAGAAGCTCAGCTGTCCGTTGCAACAACCAAGAGCAGAAACCTTGGCAGCCCCTCCAGTGTCACTGGCAAGGCCAAAGTTTCTCATCATTTTGTTTTGTGGAAAGAAGCTGGAAAACATAATGGCAGTGTACCCCAAAGACTCCAAGAACTAAATTGACTCAAAAGGTGTAAAAAGCGAATCAGGATTTATAAGCTAACCATGTCATTTTAGCGTATATTTTTTTTTATTTACAGGACTGGCAGCTGGAGTTAGACAGAGGTTGCGTATGAGACTCACACTGACTAATTTCACAGACACAGGAGAAGACGCTGTTTCTAGTCTGTGGCTGGTACGTACCTGACAGGACTCCACACAGGCAGAGTCACTGTTTTCTTTGGGCAGGTGAGGAGTCCTAACACTTGCTGTGTTCCTGGGGCTCGTCTCACAAAGCTACGAGCTAGTTTGCAGTGCTTGATTTCCTGGTGGGAAATCCAGTGATCGTTCCCAGAGCAAAGTGCAGAGGAGAAAGTCATTCATAAAAACAGGGTGCAGCGTGTCTGAAGAAATCACAGATGTTGGGCTGGCAGCGAGGGGATTTGAAGCTCCAGGCTGGTGTCGCAGGGAAGAGGAGAAGGTTTTGCTTGCAGGCTGATTGAGCTGCCTCTGCTGCTTCCGACTGACACTGGAGACTAAGCCTGGGATTGAGCTAAAATACTGCATGCAGACATGCTTGTGGGTTCACATGCAGCGCGAAGGGGCGGGAGTAGGTGTGGGGGAGCGTCAGGCTGGCTGTATGCCACCTCCCGAGGTTCTCACACGCTGAGGGGGCCAGCAGCTTTCCTGGGGGGCACCGACAACTGTGAAAGCAGCACTAAGGGAGGCTCTTCTTCCAGTCGTAGCAAAGTGCTTGGGCTCACTTTTCTGCTGTCCCAGTGGGGTGGTTATAAGCCACTCACAGGCTTTGTTTCTGGTTCAGATCATCCCTGGCATCAATGCGAGCAGCCTCCGAGGCAGGATGAGCTTCTGTGCCTCCCTCCTCACATGCATACCAGCATGTGAGAGACTGTCAGGGTAATGAGTGGCATGGCACTAGCTGTATCTGTGGGAAACATCAGCTGCCCCTGCAGGGGGAGTTTCCCAGTCATTTCTTTATTTCAAATGCGAGCACTAATGCATAAATGGAAGTGGCGGGGGAGAACAAAGCTAAACATCAATGCACACTGCTGAATATAAGTGAGGGAGCCATGGAGAACACCTTTAAACCTGGAAGATTAAATCCCTTAGAATAAGGGTAATTTCATGATGAAAAAACCTTTTTTTTAACCTTCTGTTGAGAGGAGTAAAATTGCGTTACACAGCTTTCTAGTTAGTTAGGGACTAGTAGCCATTATACACTGTACAGCCTACAGGATTGCAGAGGAAAAGGTGCTTTCTTTTTCCTCAGGTTTAGGAAAACAATTCTGAAGCAAAGTAACAAGAAAGGGCCTTCACTGACATCAGTCACATCTCTCCAAAAAAGATATGTGCCAGCAGAAAGCTGGTGGTCTCAAAGGCTAAAAGAGGTCACAAAGACATATAGCTTATATAGATTTGCAGTTGAACCTAGAAATATGTAATGAATCTTGTCCACAGAATCATGAGATATTATGAAACAGGTTTGAGATGCTTTTTTGGCAACATAATTTTTATGCTTTAGGGATCTTATGAGCATTGTTTGACGACCATAATGGCTCATTAAATGCTTGGCTTTTTGAAGAACTGTGACTGAAATCTGTGTCCGTTAGTCTCTTTGCCTGCCTGACCCTCTTGAACAAGTTGGCTGATCCTACTGGAGTCAGCAAAAGGACAAAAGATCTTGAAGTTACAAAGGTATGACAAGTTTCACAAAAATTGCACTAGGAGCAGGCAGAAAGAGGAACAGATACAGGATGTAAATAAGTAGAAAACCAGTCATTATTAGTTCTGCTGTTACCAAAACTGTTTTTTTTTTTCATGCAAATTGCAATTCCCAAATAGTCACAAACCTCCAGCAGCTGCAGAATGAAGCAAGACACCAGGTTTCATGGCACTTGTGATAAGTATCAAGAGATCTGGTAATACTGCAACACTAGAGCTCATTCTTACATTCCCACAGGGTCAGCCTTTGGTCAGCATTCCCACAGAGCCAACCAAATGCTGAGTGGTAATACTGACCTCATTAAAAGCACTTTTCAGAAGCAGTCCCTATTCTTGGTGTAAGGACCTCATTAGATAAAACACAGCTTACGAGCATGAGAGTTCATTGGAAGTCAGATTTGTCAGCAGGAGCAGGCCGCTTCCTTGTAATCTGTGACCCCAAGCACACTTTATCATTTGGAGAGGAGGGAAAGAACTGACTAAAATGCCAGTGATGTGGAAGAGGCATCTCAGATACATACAAAATTGAGTTCCTGATATCCAAAATATTTAGGGAAGAATGTATTAGAATGGGAAGTATCTGTCGTTTTCTTTTCTAACATAGATCCCACTTCTGGAGCACTAGTTGCTGCTTTGATTGAAAATTAATACATTGATACAAAATCCCGTAAAGTACATATTTTTGCACCATCTACGAATGTCACATACCTACCAAATAGTTCTGAGTGGCCTGGGAAGAGAGTCAGCTGCTTATGACACAAGGAGGATCTCTCAGAAATAGTCCTTATTTTGCGGAGTCTTGGTAGAAGCGATTTTTTTCCCAGTAATGTGTTTTCTTCTTGTGAAAGGAGCTGCTCTTCCAGTATGGTGTTTATGCAGGCTTCGTTGCCATAGTGCTGAGCCACCCTTCTGCTGGACCCTGCAGGGGCAATCCAGTTCTGCAGCTGGTGCCTGGCAGTAACCGTGCTTCCAGGGGATTAAATTCCCACCAAAGTAAAAGTGGTCTGTAAGCCTGATCTGTTGTATGAAGCCACTTAACCAGCACCCGTTTGCCCAACCTGTACCCTTAGCCATGGTTCTTGTACTTGTGGTGCCCGCTCATCATCGCAAGTGCCTGTTTGTCATCTTTGTCCCAGCCTTTGACTATCTTCTTGCAATGACCTTTTGCTTCGTCTGCCCTCATCTTCTTCCATCCCACACCCTGACACACACACTAGCTTCTGAAAAGGACCTGGGGGTGTTGACTGTCAGCTGGCTGAATATGAGCCAGCAGTGTGCCCAGGTGGCCAAGAAGGCCAACGGCATCCTGGCTTGTATCACAAATAGTGTGGCCAGCAGGAGTAGGGAAGTGATTGTACCCTTGTACTTGGCAGTATTTGAGGCTGTACCTCAAATACTGTGTTCAGTTTTGGGCCCCTCACTACAAGAAAGACATTGAGGTGCTAGAGTGTGTCCAGAGAAGGGCAATGAAGCTGATGAGGGGTCTGGAGCACAAGTCTTATGAGGAGTGGCTGAGGGAACTGGGATTGTTTAGCCTGGAGAAGAAGAGGCTGAGGGGAGACCTTACTGCTCTGTACAACTACCTGAAAGGAGGTTGCAGAGAGGTGGGTGCTATCTTTTCTCCCAAGTGACAAGTGATAGGACAAGAGGAAATGGCCTCAAGTTGCACCAGGGGAGGTTTAGACTGGATATTGGGAAAAATTTCTTGACTGAGAGAGTGGTGAGACACTGGAATAAGCTGCCCAGGGAAGTGGTGGAGTCACCATCACTGGAGGTGTTCAAGGAACGTGTGGACAAGGCATTGTGGGACATGGTTTAGTGGGCATGGTGGTGTTGGGTTAATAGTTGGACTTGATGATCTTATAGTTCTTTTCCAGCCTTAAGGATTCTATCATTCTATGATCTTCCAGGTATTATTTCTCTCTCAGCTCCCTGAGCTATGCCAATAGCCCAGGCCACCTTCAGTAACAATTTAGGCTAAACTAGCTGATTTTGTAATGAAGCCAACTATAAATGTTCATACAATCTTATCATGCAGGTTGGTTACAAAGACAGGAGAAGGCCCATAATGAATAGCTGGTAGGCAGAAAAATCTTAATCCACTACAAGCTACTTCCAAGGGGACTGTATGTCTATATCTCTCTATATATTATAGATAGTCATAGAGACTAAGGCCAGATCTACAAAAAGTATTTTCAAGGGAAGGAAAGCTCCAACCTACCTCTTGAATATCAGCCTGTGTGGCTTCCTTACAGACATACAGGGAACCTGTGATGGAGCAGGAAATTGAATTAAGCTTCCCAAGTAGCAAGTCTAAATTGCAATTTTTTTTAAAGTTGGAAGTTAAGTGAGAAAAACTATTTGCAAGTAAGCACTGCACACCAGTGGAATAGTAAAGGAAAGTTTCAGTTTATTTCAACATATAGAAACTTCTGTGAACTGCAGGTGTTACAGATTAACACTTTAATGGGAGCCACATGCATTGCATCCTTTATGTCTGACTCCAACTCAGGGTGAGAGATAAAATTATTTTGACATCTGAGGAGGACATAATGTTCTTTCTGAATATAGATCAGGTTGTCTGTGACATGTAAATTAAACTCATCTGAGTAATTTTTTTTAAAGAAATATGATGGAAGAGAAGAAGCAGAAAATTTTTCATGCTTATGTGCTATGCTGGGAGTCCAGTTCCAATTATAGAGTCTCTTTGAATGGACAATAGCAATGTTTTAATTTTGTTTTGCTGAAACACTTAAGCCTGTGCTTAGGTATGGCTGTATTCAGAACAGCATATAAGTAATATCTAGACCACAATGCTTTCCCCTGGTGCTGGATGTAATTTCCATTTATTAATTCTGCCAGCCCTGTCTGGTCTAGTTTTTGGAAGATAATTTACATGTATTTTCACATACCGTTAGTGTATACTGGTTTTTCCCCTTGTCTGCTTAAATGTGTGCCCCAGACTTCCTGTACTTCTAATGAAATATTTCTAAACTGGCTTCACACTGCTTCTATGAATTTCAATTTTTCTATTTTTTCTTTCAGTCTGTTCCTAGCTGATTTTCTCATTTAAAGAAAAATCATTCTGTTCTCTGAAGTTTTGTGTTGGAGACAGCTATCCTAAACTGTGTAAGGAAGCAAAAGACATGTCAGGCAAATGGACCCAGACTCCACTTTCTTCCCACAAACAGGACATTCCCTTAATGGCACTGTCACTTCTCAGACTCTACAAACCTCTGCAGTACTATGCAATGTTGTGCCCCTGTGCACCCTCTTCTCCCTTTCCTGGCAGACTGGTATGCTTCCCATCTTTAGCTTCTGTGTTAAAATGTCTCTTCTTCTCAGTGTCCAGCTCTGCCTCATGCTGGTGAGCAGCCTGTCCCCTCAGAGTTTGTAATTTGGTCCTACCCATGCTTTCTTCCACACTATTGCAACATTCAGTAACTGCACAGAAGCCATGGACTCAGATGCTCACATGTGTATTTGCACAGCATTCTCTCTTTGTCTTATCATGTAAATCCCTACTTATTCATCATTTATGTATTATCGCTTGCCTGCACAAAGCTAGCATTTGTATACACAGAAGCCACATGTCGTAAATTTTTATTTGCCAAAGAGTTTCTATACATTCCCTAATTCAGAGTCCCAAGGAACAGAGCGCAAGAAGTGGCAATATAGGAAGCTTTGTTTTGTAGAGGTCTTACAACTTTTCCATTCACAGTTTAGTGGTCCCATCCCTGGGGAAGAGTCCTTGATTCAGAATGCCATGTGTAGAGAGAAGCATCTGGTTTTGTGATACTTCAGAGAAGAGAGGATGGAGCA